>NC_134698.1:3994036-4294036 GCF_050947455.1 Rhinoderma darwinii | reverse complement strand
ACAGACCCCCAACGATCAGATCACTAGGATCGGCCAGAACATTAGAAGATGGAAACGGCCATTTAAAGGGACCAGCCCCGGGTGTACAGGTTTATATTATATACAGGTTCAGTCAGCCAGGGAGTCTACAGGGAGATCACTAATCTAACGTCTCTTTCTAGAACTACAGCTCCCAGCAGGATCACAAGCGGAGCTCAACATCTACCTCTAAAGGCGACGAACAACCATTTAGGCAATAAGGTCTACTCACCCTGCGGCGCTGGATAGCATTGTGTGCAGTAACCCAACGTCTTCCCTGCTATGCACGACCAGGCATAAAAGGTTATCTGCAGCAGAATGGGTTAAGTTTCATTTATAAGTCACTGATCACACTGCCACCTAATGGCCACAAATGCATCTACAAGCCCTACAGCCACTGAACCAGCAGGGGGAGCATTATACTAAATCTCTACATATACATAGCATTACCAGGGTTCAGATGTGGCCGCTCCCCCCAAATACACCTTTCTCCCCCCCCCCCCTGCTGCGAGCGCCACTCTTCATGGCGATAGTTTCTTTTTACCGAATGTTGTAAATAATTTTGTGTTCACGTACGCCATTTAACCTATAACAAACGATACCGAGTGATTTTAAGCTCACAGGAGTATGAGATTACTCGGCTCTGGGTATGGGGCAGGAGGGCATTTACCCCAAATTTCCAGTTTTTCACTTTTTTTAATGAATCCTTTTACAGGTTCACTACATGTAATTTTGAGTAATTGTCCAATTTGTTTGCTTTACGTATCGTGTACGGATGTCTTGTCTCCAGTTGCATCCAAAGCTGCATTTAGACCTGTACTGGTTTCGGTTTAGTGTTCAGGCAGCAGGTGATCACATCTCACTACGTCCCCCTGCTGGTTCAATGTCTGGACAGAGTAGTGGCGTGTATGAAATGTAGCGCGGAAATCATGCACTGCGCAATAATTGGACGTCACCCATAATTCCATGCACCAGAGTGCAACGCCATATAGACTCCTAGCTAAGCGACTAGTCAACAAAGTGTTAACGGTTGTCAAGTGTCAGGCAGCAGAACTGTGACTGGAGTAGAAGACATGATGTAACTGCAGCTTTGGATGTGACTAGAGATGATCTGTATCTCCAAAAACTGTGAATGCAGTTTGGATGTGACTAGAGAAGACCTGTATCTCAAGATCAATGCAAGATAAGTAAATCAAGTTTTTGTGGCCTGGAATTAAAGTACCATGATTCTTTGCAGTGTGGAAGACTATGGGTTTGAGGGGGGGGGGGGGGGGGAGATACCACCCCACATGAGTGTTAGAAATCTGTGTTTCAGTTTGGAGACCCCCATAATCATTCACATTTTCTGCTGAGTTTACACTGGTGTGCAAAATATAATCAGAGGTCCTCTGTGTTGTGGTCACAAACTTACCTAACTTGGTCTCCATTGCAGACGATCCAGTGGGGAGAAGGTTTCTGCTGCAGCAAGCTCCCTCCTCAACGCAGCAGGCTCCATTCTTATTTTAATGTAAGAGTGCCAGTACTAGTCCAAAAACGTATAGCGGATGCTCACGTGGGGAAGGCTGATGTCAGACGGATATAATATGGCTGCAAGGCTCAGAGGCGCACGCACGCACTCTCTTTCATTATAGTGTTCTAGGGTGACCGAATTGCAGTTCAGATGAGTCTTGTGACTATATTAAGGCTGTCAAACTGGATTTACATCCACAAAGATTTACAGACGTCAGGGCGAGAAGAAAATGTTTACTTTATACAAGTAGGTGACCGGGTGACCAAAGACAGTGGTCCATAGGATCCAAAATGGCTGCCACTTCCTGTCTGTGGTTAAAGTGGTGGGAAAAGTAACTGTGGAGCACCAACTATTGCTCTAAACACAAAAAATATATATATTTGAATTGGTGACAATGAAAATTGACTCTAAATAAGGGATTGCAAATCTAAACCATGTGAAACTGAAATTTCCAGAATACCAGAGAGAGTTAAAAGGGGAAGAAACCTGACCTCGTGGCCCGTACAGGAAGCCACAATGCTTCGCAACTTCTATATGTGCAACGTTCCCTACCCAACCCCCAGCCCTGCTACAATTTCTGTTGAACCTCATTGCTTTTAATGGCGCCGTTTTATTCTGTTGGGGGGGGGGGGGGTTGTAATATAGATTGCTAGAATACAATCATGTGACCATTATAAACCAGGGAGCTACAGCAATTGTTCTAAAGAACCTGTGTATTACGGTATAGAGTCCCCTTCAATAAGTTTTCGCTAAGGGTTCCCCTTTCATACAAGTTATTTGGGGCAGGAGCTCAAAGTGAACAACCAATCCATGATCACCATTTATTTTAGCATCAAAATTCGGCACCAATTTCTTAATATAGCTTTATAGGGATCGGAGCGCCGTTTTTCTGATACAAAGCTCCAGATTCCCTGCATAGACCGAGTCAAAAGATAAGTCAGCCACTACTTGGATAAAAGGATTCTACAGAAAGAGGCCCAGTGGATTTTTCGCATGTAGACCGTGAAACCTGCAGGCCTCAATGAACAGCTATCCTTTAACGGTTTCCTATAATCCCACCCCCATCAGATAATTCCGCCTGGGGCGTTTCATTCAGGCCCCTACATTCTCTACATTTACACCTAGTCCCCCTGACCCATGTATATATCTCTAGTCGTCTGTCATTTAACGCTTATCATCCTACCCCCCTAGGGACGCTTTGTTTCCTCTCACCCGCGGCTTCACTGTACATCCGGGGGCTCGCCTCGTTCAGGTGACCGGCGTGTGCCTGTATGGGATTGGCCGGCCGGGCGCCGTGTCCTCGCATGGTGGGAGGGACTATCACTATATATGGCCGGCGTTCACTCCGCTCGTGTTCAACCAGCTGACCAGTGTCGTCACGAGCCGGGTAACCGTTAAAACACGCAACTGGTGCTAACCGGCCTTTGTGTTCTGAACTATTAAATATGGTGACCCCTGATGATGCACCCTGCTAACAAGGGGTGGTGAAACGCGTTGGGACACAGTTCTAGTGGCACGGATGACCACGTGTATATATCATAAATTAAAGGGGGAGAATTCTTGAGGCATTTGGGGGGGTACACAAATACAATATCCATTTGCAGCCCCCCGACTGGTCGCGGTGCTTACGCCTCTAATAGTTTCTTTGGCTATCTAGCCCATTTTTAGTCGTTGAGGTCTACAATAAAATTCTATTTTAATCGTTCATATAGGCAGTGATAGTTATTTTGAACACAAGTGAACGTATATCTATTATTATCAATACAACGTCAGTTGTGTAGTGTTAAGCCCATAGTCAAAAACATTCAAAAAGACTAATTTAACATTTTGACAGAAAAGGGCGACTTGAGGACTTCGGTTTACCAATTTTTGAGAATATTTGATTGAAATTTTTCTACACAAATTTGTCTTAATACCTAAAGTTTTTGGGTTTTTTTTTCACCCAAATACGCCAAACCAAAAATTGAAAGAAAACTTCAAAAAAGGTGTTTATTTTATACAAAAAAAAAAAATAATTGTACAGTGTTTATCTATGTTGAAAAGTAAAAAAATTCTAAAATGCCAAACGGTCTCATATCACTGCAAACTGTAAAAACAGGTTTTGTAGATTAAGAAATGACATTTTTCAGTATTTTACAGGCATGCACATAAAACAGCCCGGGGGGGGGGGGGGGGAAATACAAAAATAAAAATAAAAAATCAAATGTATAAAAAAAAAAATTTACAAATCACAGACCAATCAGTAAATCTCAGGAAATTCATTTTGTATCTCTGGAATTTTCTCAAGGTCGGGTGCAAAGATCGGTCAAGAGGTCAGCCAGAATCTAGGTTTTTAGTGAAGATGATGCCCTTTATGTATGGGCGTGAGGACGATTGGTTACAAAGAGGGGAGAAGTCTTAATACAAAAATACCGGCCATATAAGTTTGTAGGGGGGTTGACCACTCCACGCAACCTCTGTCCATATGCCCTGCCCTGGATCTACCCTCTACTGGCCAGAGCAAAGAGTGTCTTCAACGTGGAAATGTGGATGTGCCAGCTACTTTTCTCGGTTATAGTAGTTGATTGACCAAGGAGGCTCAAGCAAACGAATTAGAAAAACCCATTTCCCTCCCAACTATAGGTCTCGGTTCCAACCAGAGCATATATCCAAAGTATTTTGCCAAAGCAGACCATACGTGGCCATATTTATGGACCAATACGATGAACAGGCCGAGAATTTTTGGATGTAGGGGAATTACAATCCTTTATAATAATTGGACGGACTCCATATCCCATCTGGTTATAAAGTCTTAGCGCTATGGACACAATCCCTCCATTTGCTTTGAGAAAAGGCAAGGACTGTGTTCACCGTCCCGAAGGTCTGGGGACAGAAGAGGTCTCTATAGCCATTGCCTCAGTTAACGATAAATGGCCACTTCTGCTTTCAGATGACACTTGGCTCTTTCGGACTATGTATATAAGTTATATGTGTTCAAGAAGGTACTGGGGATCCAGTTGGGCTTAAAAATAATGGGTAATGATGTCAGGAAGAGATTCCCCCAGCAAAAGTTATTTTTGGGAAACGAGAAGACTTGGGACTGGACTAAAGGATATGAAAAATGAAAAGGTCAAAAAAAAGAGAACAAGGCATGAAGCTGGTATAAAAAGGTAATAGAAAATAAAAGTTTGTCCTAGTGGTAAATGACGTAGTCTTCATGAAGCGCCTATGACCTCTTTGCCCAGCTCGGAGAAACCTAAAACATCTAAAAAAAAAAACACAATAAATAACAAAATATACATTCATTAATATTTTGATACAAACTTGAGGGACAAGAACCAGCACGTCACGCGCAAGGATCTCCAGTCCTACTGGAACCATCATCTATCATAGAAGTAGCCATTTTGGCATGCTACTCGAGTCATGTGGAAGTGAATCTGTATCCGACCTATAGTCATGTATGGTCGTAAGGTGCTGGTTATTAGTAAAAGGATAGGTCACTTCCTCATGAAAATCCCTTTGGGCTACAATGTGGCCACTAATTTTTTTTAAGGCATTAGGTCTACCTTCCAATAAGCCCGAGCTTGAGAACCTGTTGGGAGTCCTTTTGACAAAAAAAAACCCCGAAACTGTGAATATATTTCAAATTGTGGGCCTTCTAGCCTCCTTGGGGACACGTTCTTCAGAAGAACCTTGGCTTCTTGGTGCTCAGACCAATACGATTTCATTCCTTTAGCGTGCTACACTCCACAAGACCACTTTTTCTCGAAGGTTG
Source organism: Rhinoderma darwinii (assembly GCF_050947455.1). Lineage (NCBI taxonomy): Eukaryota > Metazoa > Chordata > Amphibia > Anura > Rhinodermatidae > Rhinoderma > Rhinoderma darwinii. Next base: position 4,288,754 of record NC_134698.1, on the reverse strand, counting down.
TTCTGTTGGTGCGCCCTTCTAAAGTTGACCACACATGATGCAGTTCTGTAATGGACAACTAACCTCAGCAATTAAAGAATAGACTATATCTATCTACCGCATGAAAAAGGCCAACCAAAGATGGCCATCAACAGGGCTACGCACCACATTAACTTCCAACCACACGGACGGGTCTTACATGGTAAAGTTTCTCTCCCCGAGACATCAAGACGGAAAGTCCCATCTCCTGATTAACCAAATGAATTACATGTTGAAGTTAATATTTTGACTTGATTGTCCTGAAGAACCTTTTCACGTGTATGGAGAATCTTCGCGTTTTTACAATTGCCATATTTTACACAAATTTTAAATGTGACAACTTTTTGAAAATTTGATGGAGTATTAAAAAAAATTCAGCCCCGATCTAGAAAAAAAAAAAAAAAAAAAAAAGACAAATATTGAACAAGCTATGGCCATAGAGAAGTTACATTTTTTCCATTATTTTGCCCCTTAACCAAAGAATGAAGTCTCTACTGGTCTACATTCCAGACCCACATAATATGGACCACATGGTTCCCCCACGGGACAAATTTCCCCCAGAAGCAATGGTTCCCGTGAAGGACATCTCCTCTGTAATACAGCAGGCAATGGAATTTGTCATGATTTTTTTGTCTTACAGAATCCATAGGGTATTTTTTTTTTTATATGGAGACACAGTGGAGGTAGAGTATGAACCCTATGGGCACCACAATAATCTGTAATATGGCCGAGTGCATCAGTGCTACAAAATTTTATGCAGAACTCTTCTGTTTGAGGCTAGGCACTATTTTAACAAAAATTACAGGTTGGTTTTGGATCGATCCAGTCATTTTTTTTATCATTTGAGACCTCAAGAGTGTTGGTAAATGTAAAAAACATTACGACACGACCCTATTATAGCACCATACAACCTATGAGTAGAACGAAGCTATAATATGGCATCCACCCACAGATGTCCGTACGGTCCTAATATGCCATCGGATTCAGGATTACCGAAGTATTCTACTTTAGAAACAGAGCTATGAGGTCCAAAGCCCAATTTGGGGCTAGCACCAGTTTTTGCCCTGCTTGGTTGGACCTCCATTTTTCTAATTTCTACATGGATCTCCAGTTTGGTTACAAAAATTATTATTAAATTCTGGATGGGAAGTATACCTTACAAAGTCTAAAGGAGATGAAAAATTATTTGGAACCCCCACCCCACCCTTTAGATGTAGGCAACAATTTAAACACCCTTTCACACATCGATTTACCCATTTGTCAACAAATAAGTTAGGTAGTGTAAAAACAACTTTATTTTTTTTTTTTACGTCTTTCAGTAGTGAGAAGCTAGTAATGTTAAAAGTCCGTTTTATATTAAAAAGTGAGACATCACAATGGGGGGGAAAAAAATGGTCAACGGTTTCTGTAAACACCACATCCTATGGCCTCTCTTCTTGTAGAGAGATGGTCTTATGAAGAAAACAAAAATTAATGAATTTGAAATTTTTTGTAAAAAATTTTTTTTTAAAAATTCTTCGTTTCACAACACTTCATTAAAAAGGTGGTAGAACCAAATGTAGCAACTTCACACCTAAAATGATCATGTCAACATAAATAGGCAAGCCCAATGGAGGGTCTATAGGTGGTAGACTGTAAACGAGATGACAAGGCTGTTAGTGCACTTCGTGTTTTTGAGTTAATCCAGAGACACATTATTGGAATGTAATAGTTTGTTATTTCCGGGTTGGCACCCATGGAACTGAAAAACTGGTGCAAAAAATGAGAACGTGACTTAAAAAAAAAAAAAAAAAAAAAAAAAGAAGAAGGACTTGTACGGTACTATGTAGGTGAATTTACATCCCAAACCACAATGGCAATACATTTCTGCAATTAAAAAAACAAAACAAAAAGTTTTTCCTGCCTAGATATGTACGAGTTCATTTACAGAGCTTCTATTTTGTACAAATTAGAAATATTTTTTAAAAAAACAAAAACAAAAAAGACAGTGCCAGTTTAGTGGTTCTTATCAAACCTGGATGGACTTATAAAAACATTTATGTCAACAAGAAAACATTTTTGCCAACCATGACGTCACATCGGTCTTTTTGAAGGTCGCAAAACTTACGGAGGAACACACATAGTTTAGTGTGAGTATCTTCTCGAGCACTCAATATGTCAAAAAGTCGAAGGTGGACCTTAGGAGGACAGCACCAGGAATATCGAAAAGCATCAACCGACAGCCCTTTGTTTTTGGCACCAAACATTTGTATCCGTTTAGGTCCTTGGTTGGTCCTGAAGAAACTCAGGAGAAGGTCTTCGTATTCTTGAAGTCTCAGCTGATGCAAACAGTGGTAGATCTCAATTATTGCCAAGATGAAGAGAAGAAAAATAATGCTTATGAACCAGACAGAAGCACCGGCTCCATGGTGAGAGTCATTGGGCACCCTGGTAGCTGGAAGAATGGGGTCTTATTCCCTTCGTAAAATGGAAGTAATGAGATTCCACGTAGGTCCTCAAATTCTGATGGGCAACAAGGTGTAAGAGAACTGAAGTTACCAGTAGTTCTTGTTTGGTGCATACCCATGGAAGGCATGTTGAGGTTTTTGTAAAAAGTCAACTTTAGAGTCCTTAGAAAACCACCGAAGTAGAAAGAGGACCACAGATTTACAAAAGTTGTGGTCATCTTTCCTTTGTATACCCTTCCAACTGGGTGAAGGTCCTTAGCATTCAAACTGAGGTCTCTGACTGAAGCCTCATTACAAATTTATGTGATTTGGGGTCTACAAATTCTTCCGAAAGCTTAAAGAAGGGAATCTTTTTGGTGCTGACCACCAAGCTGAAATCTTGACGCTTTAGAACAAATACAACACCATCTTTCAATCCATTGGTAACTGGTTCCTCGCTGACTAAAGTCCACTGTTTAGCCAGCCAGCGGTCTTTGTGATACTGAATAGTTGGTCCTGGACCCAAGTACCTCTCGAGAAAAGCCTGTGAAGGAAACAAAAAGACTTGTAAAATGAACGGATATGATCCAAGCCTTTTTGCCTTCTACAAAAAGGAGCCCTGGTTCTTCACGGCTAAGAGCACAAACCAAAAATACCCCATAATGGAGAACTTGTGAAGACACCTTTGGATTTACATCTACAAATGATCTAATTTGTACACCCTCTTCCTTCCCGCAATTTAGTCGGAGAACTTCTGCCGCATGAAAAATGGCAACCAATGATGGCCGTCAACGGGGCTATGCGCCACATTAACTTCCAACCACATGGACAAATCTTGCAGTGTTTGGATGCCCAAGACCAGTGTTTATCAATGTACCTAAGCAAGTACCCCCTAGAGATAGAGCATGTACCCACTGGGGTATACATATTGTACCACCCTAGACCTTTCCATAACGATACAGGGAACCATTAGGAATTGGACACAATGGACAAGTATAGAAGATTTAACAAGTTCAGTCCAAACTATTAGAGGAGCAGAACAGGGCTCAATAGTTCGGGACTTGGCACAAAGGTTCGACCCTGACCAGTGTCAATTTCTGTATGGAGTTGGCTTATGTGTGCTTCTTACAGGGACCGTGTGTGGGAGGGGATCATACTGATGGGTGAGGGTCCAAAGAATGGACACAAACCATATTTGGCCAACATGCAGATAATCTGTATCAACGGTAACAAAAGTAATCATTTCCAACCCCTTAAAAGGAGTCCCAATCAATAGAAAATTTTATTTAAAAAAAAAAATGTGGTGAAAGGACTATATGAAACTCGATTGCACAACAGTCCTCACTCTCGGAGCAGACCAGGCTCCAATCTGCTCATGGCTGAACCACAAGTTGTACATAACAGGATTAGATGAGGTGAACTGAAAGGTGGTAAACTATTCAAAAACATTCTAGGGGTTTCAGTTCTTCTTCTGTATTTCTTTTGTTTAAAACAAAAAGTTCCAATTCAAACTAGGTAGATTTTAGAATTTTCAATTTATTTTTGAAAAAAAATGTTGAAATTTTTTTTTTTTTACTTTTCACAATTTTGTTAAAAAAAGGGAGACAGGTAGACATCTCATTGGATATGATGGAACCATAAAAGCTTTTTGTGGCTTATAGATTCAAGACCGATACCGGTGGCCTAATCCAAGAATAGGCGTTAAATATTCAGTGGTGAAAAAAAATAAATTCATTGATGCAAACTCCACCATAACCTGTTGGCTGGAAAATAATCTAAGTGAAGGACGGTGGTTTTAAAAGGTCTCCGAGCTGTTCATGGTGTTTCATTAAAGGCTCCGGGGTGTGATCCACACATCTGCTCAGCGTATAACAAAGACTTTCGCAGAGAGTCCATGGTTAAATATGAATGAAAGGCCTGAATAATTAATAAAATGTGAGTGCAAGGTGCAGTAAAGCCTGCCTGTGTGAAACCAATAGCCTTATCCTACGGGAGAAGGCACTGTAGAAGCAGATTTGTGTTGTAGTTCATACTAGTGAACACTAGGGGGCATAGCTGTATCTTAAAGGGGAAAAAAACCAAAAGACAATATATCCGATTACATGTGAAAAATTTATAGCTAAATGGGGAGGGGGGGGGGGGGTTTAAGCCACAGTTTAACAAGTTGTCCTACACAAGCTTAACACCTCTGCGGGAAATGTTTCACAGGTCATATCAGTAGTAAATGGAGCGGCATGCAGTAACATTAGCACCAGACCCCAAAAGGAAACAACTCTGAAGATTAAATGGTTAGCTGCAATCTGGGACCAGATTATGGGATTATTTTACATCCTCTGGCCGTAGGAACGCCAACAGTCCGGAAAAGAAGGGTCAAAAATTGTTAAATATCCAGGATTCTAAATATCCCGCAGGGGTGTTGGACTATGCACAAAACTTAATTTACCTATAGCCCCCCGAAGACGTTAAACAAGTTGGGTCAGACCATTAAGTTACGGGTGAAGGAATGCTTTCAATTATATTAGAGGCTCTACAGTTAGCACACAAGCGAATTAGAAGAACATCTCTGAAGAAGCTTTGGTACAGAAGATCCATGATGATGCCACCAACCTAATTAAGGGAAGACCCAAGTTCCTCAAACTGGCTCCAATGATAAAAGAACATATGGACATGACCAGCCATGAAATGTTACCTACTAACCTTTGGAGTCATGTCGTGGGTGATGCAGAACTCAAGGTGTTGCAGGATGCTCTCCATGGTGTGGTACGGCTGCTGTTTTGTGGTGCGGAGATACTTCTGCATGGCTCTGGCCATTGAGGCGAAGATGGCCTGAGCAGCCTCCCTGGGGTCCATGATCTCCCGCGGGTTTTTCTGGTCTTCTTCTTGCAGCCTCTTGATGTGAGTGAAAGCTTCTTCAACGGCGACCACCAACCTAGGATGAAAGGCGTCAGCCCCGTTAGAAAATCCACCATCTGAACGTCATCAAAATTAGGAGTTCATGTATCGTTGGCGAACACTTTATCTTACAAGTAACGCACCCTTGTTTTGGTAGTGGTGGACCTCCATGACTACTATGAAGAAGGACTAATTTAGGATTGGACTAAAGGACCGACATTAGGAATCCCTACGTAGAAGGGCCCTTTGACAATAAGCTGATCACAACATGTCCTCCTGCTGAGATCCCCAGCGATCAGATGTAATCTGTAGAAGACTTGTCAGTAAGTGTTTAAATTCCCAGCAGCACCACCACAGGGGAAGTTAAGCATTACACAGTGTTCATTCAAATTCATGTGTTTGTGTATTGCATGACAGGATAGATCCTCCATCGAGAGATGCTCTTTCTGAACTCTGAATTCGCTAATAGGGCGTATGAAAACTAGTTGTTTAAACCCGACAACCCCTTTAAAAATTGGACTCCCTGGCCCGAAGCCACCATAATTAAAGAAGGCCTTGGGGGCTTTGGCTTTGTTCACACACCGTGATTACCACAGTATCTGCATGCGTAATTTTTTGGGAAAAACTGGACATGATGGAACAAAAAGAGGCTTATAAAGCTTTACTATAACCTTCTCCTCTATTTGGGATCAATTCTAGGCATCCCACCACCCTTAAAATAAGTGGAAGCTGCAACATAAACGTAGTGAAGATGACCCCAATATATGAAAGTCGACATCTAGAACTTTCATCGTTGTCCTCTCAGTGACACCTGTCCGAATACTCTGCTGGTAATACGAAAGCAACGAGGCGAACATTTTTGAAAGAGATTTATCCTAAATTCCAGGGCTTTGCTGGTTGCCGTTGACTATTTCTGTAAGTGAGAATGACATCTATCTATGCCGAGATTATCATTAAGAGGCAGATGATGACAGATGAAGCTGCAGGTCAGTACAGGTCGACACCAATCCAGTGTAAGACGTATATATAGCCGACAGGAGGGGAGAGCAGAGTATTAAAGACAAGCCGAACAGATACGACATAAATCTTCACTGATCCAAGAGCGTGAACTAGAATGCCGTTACGGGCACTAATAAAAAAAATTATTACCGGAAAACACTGAAAAATATTGGCAGTCTTTATACAACGTTGTACCCCCTTCTCTATAGACGCTGCCTCATACAATCAATTGATCGCCGTAGATCCAGATTCGCAACGATCACTACAATGTAAGAGTCCTGAGCCCCCGGTTTCTCCACTCCGCTGCGTCCATCATGCCCTTAGACATTGAATGGAGCGGAAGGGTGCGTGCGCAACCTTCGGTCCATTCAGGGAAACTGGGGGCTCGTGAGCTCGTTCCAGGGATCAGTGGGGGTACCAGCTGTGGATAGGTGATAAAGGTTTTTCACGGGATAACCCCTTTAAGGTTCTCGACCCCATGAACAAAGTCAATCTGTATACAGTGTGGTGAGAAGGCACCAAGTTTGCTATCAAAAATACTGTTTACTCGTAGCCTACAATGTACCTGGTCCCTCTGTATACAGGTGTTATAGTCCACCAACATCAGTCCAGCAATGCCCTGGGATATCAAGGACAATTAACAGACGGGAATGGCCTACTACTCCGGCTGTATTAAGGTGTGACTGTGGAGGTACCTGGCTTTCCTTTTCCGCACTCTCCGCTCATGTTCGGCCTCTTCATAATAATACTCATTGTGGCTGTTGTCTCTCCTCCTGGCGGCAGCAGCTATCACTGCCCGGGACTGTCCTGTTGAATTATTAGTAGAATTTTCTATACCCAAAAAAAGAAAAATGGAAGATAGAGAGTTAACAAAGAAGTATCCTGAACCCAAACTAAAGAAGATGCAACACATTCTGGAAAGGAAGAGGCGAAGATTGGACGGCAAGAGATGTAGAACTTTGTACGTTGTCCATATGGGCTTTGAGTCACCACTAATGAGGTCTTTGTAGGTAAAGTTGGTCAAAAAGTTCAATGGACCAGTTAGGAAATCGGAATATCATAAAACGGCAATTGTACAAAACTAGCCTCCATGGTTCACCCCCAGTAAATTTAGCCAATTATCTCTAGCTTGCAAAAATTGCAGTAAATTAATAGAAAAAGCGAGAGAATATTTTTGAATTCTCCATCTTACACTTAAAAAAATGTACTCGGTTAGGGGAAGAGGTACAGAAGGACTAAGGGTTTATGGGATAAGGAGTCAGACAGTTGACCGCATCGTCGGCCTCCTCCAAGACCACGTATCTTTTTGAAGAAACCAACCAATGTTAACATTTCTCAAATCTTCGAGAGCTTCGGGGGGCATTCTGTTTCATACATGAAATTTGTGTTCCTTGTACCTTATTTCTCAGATCTCTCTCGAAGGTAAAGCAGTCCCGATCCCACATTTTGGTTGGCATTCTGTTTGAGGTGCGGTCCAACAATACGGAGGACCCCAATAGGGAAAATTATAGTCAATACATTTTTGAGTTGGTATTCTATCAGATGTATCTTTGGGCTTAATCTTAACCGTCACGTAAATTTCATGGGTTTATTACTAAAATGATGTTAAAGACTGAAAATACAATCCTTGAAGGGTTAACGTGGACTTAATATAAAATAGGAAGCCTGAAGTGTCAACCTATATTTCAAGTCAGCATAGAAACTTAATGAGGCCTCAACGCATGTGACAGGCAAGCTTTGAAGTTTCAGAAATTCATGGTTTGATATTCAACTCACAGTGCCCTAAAGGGGCCGGGATTTCAGGAGGTGGAATTTTGCAGCCTCTATAATAAAAGAGAAACCCCCTCCCAACAGCTACTCAATGGAAGGAGACTCAGAAGGCCAAAGGATTTATTACTGCGTCTACTATTGTAGACCGTTATGGAGGTCATGAAAGTGAAGTGGGAGGGAGCAGCTACCCACGGTGATGGAAGATGAAGCGGAAAGTCTTTTTGCAGTACAGAATTTTTGGAGTTCTACAATAAACTCACATTTTATATAAAGTTTTGCCCTACTTGCCATTATCAGAGTGTTCCCACGACTAAAGAGAGCGATTCCAATGCGAAGAGTGAACGAGAACCAAGGTGAAGGTTCATTGGAAGCTTATAAAACCCTTAGACAATGGCCTTCCTTACTAAATTAAACCCTGCCTATTTAGTTTCCCATAGGGACACCACTAAAAAGATCCCAAAAAGTTGACCAAATCAGCATATGAACTTGGACTAAATAATTCGATCTATTGTAGAGTCATAGATGTCCATAAGAGGTTGACCAAGAGGTCAACTCAAGTTGTCCATCAAGTCAAACACTAACACCATGGGTTAACCAAATTACTATGTGTATTTCCAAGATAATGGGTTACATAGTGGGGTTACTTCAATTGGTCTGTAATTTTTTAGATATCAAACCTTGAGACGAGCTACTCAAACTGACCAATCCACTTGATAACGGAAAACAGTGGAAAAAATCACGTTTTTAAAGGAGGGAGATCGAAGTTTTCCTTCAAATTGCCCAAAGGAAGTCACAAGAAACGGTATCACCCAATGTATAGACTAAGGTGGGCAGTCAGCCTTATCGAAACTGGAAATAACCGATAGCAAAAAGTGGGTTGAAGTCAACAGTACAGCAAATCGGGATTGGAATGACTTGTAGGGCATGCTGGTAGACATCTCACCATGGCTTCATGTCATGGAGAAGTTACACACACCTCAATACCCAGTCATCAAATAAAAATAGAATAAAAAGTTCAAATATTCAACACAAGTTATTACAAACGGCAAACGACAAAGTCAATGGCGACACGGGATCATATAGCACAGATTAGAGGACATTAGGTGAAGACAATAAGGAGAAGAGTGGGTAGTTCTAAGGGGAAAGCAACATCTCACCCTCGAGGGAGTAGACCTTGAAGCCAGACATTTTCTTGGACAGGATGGATTTGGGCAGGTTCAGGAGAGCAGGGTTGTAGACAGGGAAGTCGTGATAATAATTTTCCAAAATCCATACAGCAACTCGCTGGATACTGTGAGAGGAAAACAAGACAGGGTAGGACCAGGAGCAAAAATAAAAAAATATAATAAATTCGTGAAGGGAAGGAGGAAGAATGGAAACACAAGGAGAATACAGAAGGTTTATGGGAACCAAAACAGTACAGAAAGAGCTAGCGTGAACAAATATGGCTTCTACTTAAATGGGAAACGCACCACCCCAGTAGAGATGTTCATATAGAATTGTCCATTAAAGAACCAAACAAAATCCGAACTCGTCGATAGTCAACGTGCATATTTCCAGTCCTCACCTCAAGCAAGAGGCCATGTTAAACAATCCAATTTTCATGAGAACCATTTACATGAGTTGAGGAGAGCGTAGACCGAAGGTTCCAAATCAAACTAATATGACGGAAAACATAAAAGCAATCAGGTGAAGCTATCCATGATAGCCTTCACCTCTCCCCCAACCTTAGATCAGCCACCCAGGATTTGATGTGGTCTATGGAAATAAAATTGTACATAGTATAGTTTTTGTTGGTAGATCCTGTTTTCATGGGTCTCGCCCTCAAAAACGAATCCGTAAGGGTAAAGGCAGATCCCACCAGCCGTCTTCTCTCATAACACAGGGGCGTAGCTAGGGGGGGGGGCAAGCGGGGCATGTGCCCCGGGCGCAGTTCAGAGGGGGGCGCCAGCGCCCCCTCCTCCTGCACTATAATTGTACCTGTGTCGCAAGGACACAGGTACAATTAGAAGCAATGAATGGCCGGGCACGTTCCGTGCCCGGCCATTCAGCGCCTTTCCACCAATGAAGCGACTGGTACCTTTTGTACCAGTGACGCCTCCGTCGATGAAAGGCGCTGACTGACTGGCAGGGAAAGTCATCCTGCCCAGCCAATCAGCGCCTTTCATAGACGCCGCGTTCAACCCCCTGGAGACCTGCGCAGAAGAGAGCAGGTCTCCATGGTTGCCGGACGGCGTGGGAGCGGGAATAAGGCGAGTTTGAAATTATTATTTTTTAAATTGTAATAGAAGTGTGGCTGTATCTGCGGGGGGGGGGGGACTTTATCTCCGGGGGGTGTCTATCTACAGGGGGACTATATCTACAGGGCTGGGCTATATACAGGGGGACTATATCTGCTGGGCTATATACAGGGGGACTATATCTACAGGGCTGGGCTATATACAGGGGGACTATATCTACAGGGCTGGGCTATATACAGGGGGACTATATCTACAGGGGGACTATATCTACAGGGCTGGGCTATATACAGGGGGACTATATCTACAGGGCTGGGCTATATACAGGGGAACTATATCTACAGGGCTGGGCTATATACAGGGGGACTATATCTACAGGGCTGGGCTATATACAGGGGGACTATATCTACAGGGCTGGGCTATATACAGGGGGACTATATCTACAGGGGGACTATATCTACAGGGGGACTATATCTGCTGGGCTATATACAGGGGGACTATATCTACAGGGGGGCTATATACAGGGGAACTATATCTACAGGGCTGGGCTATATACAGGGGACTAGATCTACAGGGGGGCTATATCTACAGGGGGGCTATATCTACAGGGGGGCTATATCTACAGGGGGGCTATATACTGGAGTGGGCTGTCTATAGAGCACCATATACAGGGGTGGGCTATATAGTATATAGCCCCCTGTAGATATAGCCCACCCCTGTATATTGTGCTCCATAGATATAGCCCCCTGTAGATAGATATAGCCCCCTGTAGAGAGAGAGAGCCCAGCCCCCTGTAGAGAGAGAGCCCAGCCCTCTAGAGAGAGAGAGCCCAGCCCTCTAGAGAGAGAGAGCCCAGCCCTCTAGAGAGAGAGAGCCCAGCCCTCTAGAGAGAGAGAGCCCAGCCCTCTAGAGAGAGAGAGCCCAGCCCTCTAGAGAGAGAGAGCCCAGCCCTCTAGAGAGAGAGAGCCCAGCCCTCTAGAGAGAGAGAGCCCAGCCCTCTAGAGAGAGAGAGCCCAGCCCTCTAGAGAGAGAGAGCCCAGCCCTCTAGAGAGAGAGAGCCCAGCCCTCTAGAGAGAGAGAGCCCAGCCCTCTAGAGAGAGAGAGCCCAGCCCTCTAGAGAGAGAGAGCCCAGCCCTCGAGAGAGAGAGCCCAGCCCTCGAGAGAGAGAGCCCAGCCCTCTAGAGAGAGAGAGCCCAGCCCTCTAGAGAGAGAGAGCCCAGCCCTCTAGAGAGAGAGAGCCCAGCCCTCTAGAGAGAGAGAGCCCAGCCCTCTAGAGAGAGAGAGCCCAGCCCTCTAGAGAGAGAGAGCCCAGCCCTCTAGAGAGAGAGAGCCCAGCCCTCTAGAGAGAGAGAGCCCAGCCCTCTAGAGAGAGAGAGCCCAGCCCTCTAGAGAGAGAGAGCCCAGCCCTCTAGAGAGAGAGAGCCCAGCCCTCTAGAGAGAGAGAGCCCAGCCCTCTAGAGAGAGAGCCCAGCCCTCTAGAGAGAGAGAGCCCAGCCCTCTAGAGAGAGAGAGCCCAGCCCTCTAGAGAGAGAGAGCCCAGCCCTCTAGATAGTATCCCACAAATGGCTCCCCCTATATTGCTCCACAGAAAGCCCACCCCTGTATATAGCCCCCTTGTACATATAGTCCACCCCTGTATATAGTGCTCCACAGATAGCCCACCCTTGTATATAGTATATACAGGGGTGGGCTATCTGTGAAACACTATATACAGGGGTGGACTATATGTGGAGCAGTATATACAGGGGTGGGCTATATCTACAGGGGGGCTACATACATGGTTGGGCTATCTGTGGAGCACTATAGGGGGAGTTATTTGTGGGACACTATATACAGGGGTGGTCTATATGGGGGCACTTATCTACAGGGGGCACTATCTACAGGGGTCTCTATGGCAGACACTATCTACAGGGGGCACAGTGTGTGTGTGTGTGGGACACGGTGTATGGTGCTATTATAATTAGAGGTGCAGTGTATGGTGCTATTATATTTAGGGGGGTAGTGTGTGGTATAATGATAACTTTATATTTATTTATAGGTGCAGAAATGTTGGAAAAGTGAGAAGCTGAAGACATGTGAGCGGCAAACTGCAGAAATGGACCGGGAGAAGTCATCATAGAGGTCTGGACCAGATGGAGAAAAAGAACTAGAATCTGAGACGTCACCGGTGAGTCACTTAATGTAAATGTTCACTCTGCCTCTAATCAGTAATGTAGTCACTGTATGATCTGCAGCGAGATGATGGTGGTATGATAATGATAGGATTTATTTTTTGTGAAACGGCATCTCCCAGCATATCCTTACCATTGTTCGGGCCATGCTGGGAGCTGTAGTTTTACGCCGTACAAACCTATACGGCAGGGGTTGCACTAAATGGAGCTGTATTTGTGCTGGTGCTGTATATATGTACTGAGCTTGGTTCTGGTGTTGTATATAGAACCATATTGCTTGTGAAATGTACAAATAATTTTATGCTCGCGTTGCATAAAAAGAAATAGCCCCGAGTAGCCCCGTGAACCCCTGAGGACGCTACATACGTAGCGAAACATGTCGGGGGGGGGGGGCTCTTTTCATTATTTTAACGCATGCTGGAATTGGGGCATCTCTACTTAAGAATTTACAATCTAATTATTTATGAGGCCTCCGTCGATATCGGTGACTTCCTGTATCTGCATTCACAGACGGCAGGAATACATGCACATTGTTACAGCCACTAACGGCTACTGACCCCATCCATGCATAGAAAATGTTAACTATTTATGTTGGTTTTGTCTGTATGTTCGCTTGCTGGAATAGCATAATAAAGATTATAATTTAAAAATTTAACTGTTCTATTGGTAGCTGGGAAATAAGGCTTCCTTGCCTCTGGCACCCGTTTTTCAACATAAAAAGAAATGACACGTCGATTGGTAAAGAAAACAAACACGGCGAGGGGGAAGGAGATGTCGGGAAAGAGGTTGGGGGGGGGGGGGCGCCAAACTGAATCTTTGCCCCGGGTGCTGGAGAACCTAGCTACGCCTCTGCATAACAAGAGAATTAACTATGTTGGATGTTTCTTTCGGTAAATTATTTTTTCTTCTACCTGGGGGCTGAGGGAGTAGGTGGTGTCCTACATTCATTGGGGACATTATGGGTAACCGGAATGTTGATGGAGGCCAAGACCCAGGGTCATTGAGCAGCTTAAGACCGGTGTGTTATACTTTGTAGTAAAGGGAATGGTCATCTAATGTCTTAAGAGGATCCCGAGGGTTCAAATCAAGGGCGTACAGATCATAGAGGAAGACTGGTATGGTGCCCTAGGAGAGATGGCCCCTTCTAGGTTGGTTCCATCCTTTTTGGTACTGGGTGGTGAGAACATCTGATGGATTCCCCTCTCTAGATTGGGATGGGGAACTGCCTCATGGTTCATGGAAAAGGAAACAAATACTTCCGTCCTGGGTGGCAAATCTTCGTACCATAACAGGGTGCCCGATTTGATCATGACTATGGGGCCCCCAGTCTTCTACGTCTGCACTGGATCAAACAAATGTTCATCCAACTAATTACTACAAATTTTTTTTTTACACTAAAATCTGGCTTTAATTGGTTGGCATAAAAGCATTTGGAGGATTTTAAAACAGCAAATTTCTAAAACATAATACTTCAAAAAGTTCAAAACCACCTTATGCTAATTATAGACATTAAATAAGTTTTACCACAATCAATATTACCCATCCTCAGGATAGGTGATAAATGTCTGTTCAGTGGGGGTCTGGTCACCGATCACGAGAGCGGGCTTACCTTGCCAATCCTGGCAGCCCGCACTTCCGCTCCATTCCTATGGGGCTTCCAGGAACGGCAAGGTAAGCCTATTTCCGTAATCGATTGGGGTCCCAGTGGTCGGACCTCCACCGATTAGATATTTATCGCCTATCCTGTGGCTAGGTGATAAATAACGATTATGGGAAAACACCTTTAACACTATGGAAGGAAGCCATTGGAGTAAGTAGTAGTAGTAGTGCTTTGGGTGTCATTTTGGTAGGGGGGAGGTGCATTTCCCATTAAGAAAAAAAGCAAACAAACATTGTGTTATAGCTACAATTGAACTTTTGACATTTTAATTTTGCAAAAAAAAAAATCCAAAAAGTTACATGGCCCATAAAAACAAAACCGAAACATCAACATATTCTTGCTCGAGATAAATGAGAAGATGTTGTAGACACTTGCAGAATAAGAACTCCCCGTCACCCATTGATAGCATTACGGGATACGTTGGTTTTCAGGCTCATCCACATTCTGCTCATCGCCCAATTTACCACTTTTATTTCACATTACTGCTTTTGCGTAGCTTGTAAAAGTTCTTCCCGAGGTTACTACGGCAACCCTTTTACGAACACAAATTTACATTAAGGATACAAAATTACAGACCACAAAAATAAACGCAATCTCATCCATTTCATTGTTTGCGGTCGTAAAAATAAATACAGTCCTTAGTGCCGTAATTACAACTATCACCATAGAATCTAATTCTAGATTATTCCATATAACAGGCAGTCAATTACGGTTCAATCATCGCCCATAAATCACAAGGCTGAACTGGCGGGTATTATGCTGCTGGTCAAGCATGGTTGACTATCGTAATCGAGCCTGTCCAATGCAAATTTTACTTCTAGTGAAACATTTTAAGCCAACAAACAATTTATGGTGGCAAGTAGAAGATAAAAAGGGTCACAATTATGGACCCCCGAGTACATATGCCAAGAAATGGGCCAAAAAGTGCCCCCTTTAAATCGGCATCGAAAGTAGCAGACCAACGGGAAAACTTTTTATGGAGTTTTTCCACGATCTAGTTAGCGATTCTCCACGTGGTTGACTTACCTTAAGTGGCCAACGTTGTAATGTCTGCTGGCTCCATCTGTGGACCGGACGACCTTGATCGTGAACTGAGGTTGGAGTTGTCTCAGTTCCAGAAGGACAACAGCCAAGTAGTGAACAAAGAGAAGAGCATCCACAAGTGAGACGGCATACTGTACTATCCCCTGGTAATTCCTCTCCGCCGTGGTCAAGATACGGACTGCATAAAAAAGCCAGTATGACACCACCAGCAAAAATATGAGGACCATGATAAGTGCCCGGAAGACAAAAACCCGAGGGAAGAAAGCTTTGGGGCGACGGAAGAAAAGCGCCCAGCTGCCAACAAGAAGGATGAGGAGTTTGAAGGCCACGGAGATAAATAGACCCTCACAAGGCGTACCACAGGCTTCCAGATCCCACGGTAAAATTTTGGGCAACAGCATAAAGGCTATAGGGGTCAGGAACGAGATGAATGCTAAAGCTCCGCCAATTATGACCCCAAAGTGCCGGGAGCAGTCCAGGTTGGCACTGTCCTCCATGTCTTTAGTGATACGTGTAATGTCATCGTGGGATATGCTGTGTTCGGAAGTCCCAGTGACCACGGTTGTGGTTTCACCCCAATTGTCATCCTGGGAAAAAGATAAAAAACAGGAGGTTGTAGTAAAAATAAATAAATACAGTTTTACCATGAAATTACAAAAAAAACTAATTTATATTCAAAAATTAAAATTTCAACAAATTCTTTGGGCAAATTTTGAATTTGCAGTTTAGTTAAGTTTTCTGTAATTGGATTTAGATTTTTAATTCTGTATTGTACTTAAAACAACCTAATTTGTCAGAAATGAAAGGGACTGAACATGTCTTATCCTGTCAATTGGAAGGGCGGCCGATTACACAACATTGAGTGATCTCATTGTGGAGGGAGCTTGGATTAATCTTGGTAAAACTATTCTCGCCTTCACTGGCTCCAGTCCTTAGTCTACGCCTTTTTATATATTATATGACGTTATCCCAGTCTGTAAAACATAATACTTTTCAAAAAGTTACGAGATCTTTTTGAGGTCGACACTGGTAAAATTTGAAAAACAAAGAATTACCAAAATTGCCGAATTCATATATTGCTTATGTTTAGCTATAGGCTCTGTTCTTATTTGCGCTAGAGGCGGTCAGATTTGACGGGAGGTATAGTGCTGCATTCTTCCTGTCAAAATGACAGACACCATGACGGGTGCACCTCAAAGGGGTCAGTGGGGCTCCAGCGGCATCCGTCGTATGACTGAACCGGCAGAGCCTCGGGTTTTCCCATTTGAACGGAAGCCACTTTGCAAATGTGAACATAGCCACGTCATTGATTGGCGTAAAGTTGCACCACAAGGTTCACCTTCCCATTGGGGTATGTGGAAGATATAGGGAACGTCGGGCCTTATGCTGGATGGTGTAATGCCATATAGTGTACAAATAACCATACAGTGCATACAGTATGATGCCTTCATAAAACTTCCATGTAGCTGCTCAAATAACGTTATATAGTGAAAAAATAATATACTATACAGTAAATAATGCTACCATATAGTAACACCAGCATATAGCGACCAAATAAAAGCTCCATACACAAAGTAAACTAATAACACCGCTATACAATGCGTAAAAAAAAAAATACTACTATACGATATTACGATTTGTGCATCGGCTGCTGAGTCGTCTGCGGCGCCCCCTACAGCAGAAATTGCGTGAACTCCTAAGGGTGATCCTGCTTTTGTCCCTTTAAAAATCAAAAGGTAACGAAGAGCTTAGACAAGTAAATTTGTATAGAGGGGCCGGATAATGTAGTTCCCACAGAAAGGCTCACGGCTTTAGCACATTGTATCTTCCTGCCCTTGACACGGCCGGGAAACCATGACATCACCACTGGCCAATAGCAAAATCCTGACAATTACCCTGTGCACTGAGATACGACTTGGGATCAGCTCATTAACTCTCCCTGGCAACCGTCCAGAGAGGTACATGTCCGGGGCACATCTCGCTTACACACCCAGTTGCCTGTTAATATTAACCCTGCAGTGTGACGGCTTTTAGGATGGTGACTGGAAGTAGATAAATGGTGCAAAAAAAAAAAAAAATAATCAATAAACCCTTCTGCTAATTACCTCTGCAAACACTCATGGAAAATAATTAGCCACAAGGGCTGGCAGGCGTTAGAAGTTGTTGCAATGCTCTGTAGGGTGGGATGTCGTTATACTACTAAGCATAAAAAAATTTTACCCAAATTTTATGTAGGAAGTGAATGGGTTAAGAAGTTGTTTGCCATCGTAAATGGAAAATCCCACGATGGAAAAAATGTTTTTTTTAGTATTGAACGAGCACGGCCATCATGAGAAAAGCAAAACTGGAAAATGTACCGGAGGGTGTGTAGGATCTACATTTCCCATATTAACAAAAAGGGAGAAAAAAAATAAAATAAAAAAAAAAAAAACTTTACAAAAATTTTATAGAAAAAAAAAAAAAAAAAAAAACTAAAAATGTTACCCTTTCTTCTCCTCTTGTGGACTCATTATCTAATAAAGGTTCTCCAGGAGCTTGTATAGTGACGGATTTATCTCCCCGACTGCTGCCGTCCCGGCTTTTAGATCGATGTCTTTCCCTTCGATCCCTACAAAAATTTTTTATTAAAACAAAAACGTAAGAGACACAGTAAAATTGTCATTCTTTACAAAACCCATTTTCGCATACCCCGTTAGGGAACTCTGAGTGAACAGAGGAGGATACAGTTTTCAGGACCCTCATATACGAGCCAAAGCGGAGAGTAGATAAAGAGAGCGGTCCCACGCTCTGGAGGATCCGGCAGGTTCACACATTACATTGTTTTCAATGAGAACTGTGCAATACTTCTTTTCCCCTGTGGTAGCGCTGCAGGGAAACGGATCACTTAATGCCGGGTTCTTTGACCAATCACAGCTGAAAGTTCGGGTACACAGTAATGGGACACCCTGTGATCAGTTTATCTTCAGGGGACACTTCTAGCACAAAAACGGCTATGAAAGAGTGGACAACCCGTATAGAGAATATTTTTAGGTACACTTTTGCCATGTTGCGGCCAGTGGGTTGTAGGTCATACCTTCTCCTTGAGAGCATTGGATGGCATGTGTAAGCTTAATGGGTGCCAAGCAATGGCACCATAACGCAACCATACAACCAATGAAATGGAGTGATCTCAGTTGTCCAGTTGCTTAGTGAGCATTATAAGGTTTCAGTACTACCAAAATGGGTAGCCCTATGAGGGTCTTGAGGTGCGAAGTGGTCCCAGACTAAAATAAGCCCACTTTGGGTTAAAGCTGGAACCAGCCATTTTCATGGCCAATCTCGAGACCAATTCCTAGCGTCTAGAAACAAAATTATGGGTTCATCTCAGAAAATGTCAACTTTATGAAGATCAGCTAATGGAGGCATTTGACATATTTATATATCCCAAGATTATAAGTCCTGGACAGAACGTCCTTTCTTACCTGTGTTTGCGTGAACTTCGGGATTGCCCGGATTTATACGAGTACCCAGAATATTGGGACTCGTTGTCCATGTTTTCAGAGAAACGGCCTTTGTGGCGATCCACGTTTACGGATTTCAGTTTCCCTGAACCTGGAACCGCAGCCAACACCGCTGCCGCCTCTTTCAGCACAGGCTTTTTCAGGCCAAAAGGCGCCGTCAGAAAATCGACTTTCACCTTGAGGGACTCTATTTTGATTGCCTGTCTTGCTCCGTCTCATAGGAAAAATAAGAAGACCTAACATAAAAAGAAAACCAAGAAGAAAAAAAAATAAATTATTGCATGAACTAAAAACAATCCACCATATTGTAGCAACATCTTAGTTTTCCCATGTAGCTCTTTTCATAGAGATCTGCTAGGATTGCTTCAGGAACCAGTTGAGTTTTTTGGTGGCCTATCAATGAGAACTTTAATAATAGGGACCAGTAGAAAACCATCCAAAAAATAAGGCCTCAATAAAAAAATGTGTAGGGTGTCGTATTAGCTGCCTGGATCCTGGTATTGTCCAGCCTTGACTTATGAAAGACCCTGAGCCCCCTGAAGATTCAGGTATTTTACAAAGTGCCACCTTAGTTTTAGGAATTGTCAGAAGCCCCAATTCTTGGAACCACACCAGATAAAGTGGTCTACAGTATGTCAAATGTAGGTGGAAATCCCCTTTAACAGAAGGCCTTTACCCAGTATCAGACTGGAGTTCCTTGGGCCTAAGAGGATTTTGATGGTCCACCCTCCATATAAATATACAGAACATGTACATGTCTACTTGTAGTGGCATCAGAAACTTTTTAGATACCATCGAACATGCCGGACATATCATGAATAATAGATAATGCTGGCCATACGATCCTTTGGCGGACAGCGATCCCTCCCAACCACATGCCGCTTGGCAAGGATGCATGTGTTACCATTAGAGAGGGGACTGGCAGCAGCTTATCTACTTGCAAACAAGAGGATCGGGCACGTTGGAATCCAACATGCCTGAACCTTTTCACTCCCCCGGCATTCGCCGTCGGGGGGGAGAGTCAGAACACCGCCATACAAATTAGAAGGAAGGCCAGAGCCGGCGGGTTCGGACAACATATATCTAATGTATATGGCCACCTCAACAGGTCATGGAAGACATCGAAGAACCACTAAAAGTTGACAGGGTTTCACCCTGTCCTAAAAAAGGGAAGGTACATGTCGGAGTCTGTCGGGTTACACCCAATTCTGTATAAATGTGACATCAGGTAATCAAGAAGAACTTCAAACAGGAAGGTGGGAACGAACCCGGAGCCCACCACCGGTAAAACCCGTCCTCAGTTAGGAGACTTGTCTGTCATCCTGAGCCAACAAGCGAAAACTCATTATGTTATTTGCCAAATCAACCCCCCCGGCGCAACTTTCTGTTTAAGTTTCTGGGACTCTCAGCACTTTGTTTACCTTGAACATCCGGCTTTCTCTAAAAAAAAAAAAAATCTGACCTAATTGGGTAATGTAAACAGATGCAGTGATCTGTGTTTCCTCATACTTAAGTCATAGTAAATAATCTATGACAGAGCTAAGCGGAGTTCTCCCATTTGGAGAGGTGGCAGCCATTTTGTATAAAAAAAATAAAATAAGTAGTAATATCACTTCAAAAGGGAAACCCATTAGTAAAAAGAAGCAATCAAGTCCTACTCTACCCATCGAGCTTCGAAGACACTAATGTAGGTTGAGGGGGTCGAAGGAACTATGGGAAAACTAGGCAGATTGGTGTAAGTATATAAGACATGAACTATTCACGACCAACTGCATTAGTCCACATTTCTCGAACATGCCCAGTAAACTTTACAACAAGATTTCCATAGATCCCGATCGATCGTCTCAACAGCAGGTCTATTTTTTTACCACCACAACCCTCAGATATATTGACTAAATTATCTACAGGAAAGCGGAAACTGTTGAGGTCACCAATACGCTTTAGATCGTGATCTGCCGAACGCAAGTTATTTCTCCCGACTCCGCTTATTTACATGGCGGCAACTAATCTCCCATGGGAATAAAGGACAATCCTACATCCCCGAACCTTCTCTCTGCCAAGATGTGCCGTCGTATTAGAGCCGGGAGACCCCGTACACAGAAGAGTCGGCTGGACCTGCCAAATTCAGCCAACTTTGATGTAATGCGTATGGGCGTCTTTCAAAAATATGTGACCAACGCACTCACTAGACCGTAGCGAAATAAGGAAATTAATACAAATTTACTGGCAAAGTTACGAATATTTTTTAAATTTTCTGTTTTTTTAGGTCTAGAATATTCCACAGAACTAGGAAATGCCTGCATTTCCCTCTGTTTACAAATTGGTAGGAATAATTAATGAGGATAAATGAATTAAAGATGCAGAACGTGTGAGAAACAGTTGGCGATAATTTTCTTGTTGAATTCATTTGACAGTCAATAAAGACGAATAATTTAGAAGACAATTCATTTGAAAACTATAAATATTCATTGAGCAAATATGAACATTTTTGCGGAAAAGCCCCATAAATTAATCACAATTTTTCTTTGCCGAAAACATTATTTTACTGGTATACAAAAATGGCAAACCTTTTATCATCAGGTCGACTAGAAGAGGTTCCTACAAATACTCATAATCTGGTACCTCTCTTGGCTCCTTATGGTTGGGTAGATCCATAGTCATACGGAGCCAACACGGTGAGCCCTCCCAAAATTTCTACATGGTGGCAACACGGAGAATGCAAAAAAAGGAATACGGTCCAATATAGAAGAATTAATGTTACATCTCAGTGGTTAAGAAACACTTGACTGAGTCCTTATCACCTCCGGATAAATCCCGAATTCTTAAAGAACAAAGCAGCGGTTAGTGGGGTCCATCACTACAGAAGAAGCCAGGGGTCAACAGCTGCTCCATAGTGAAGGGTTTATGTCAAGTGTCCGTCCACTCTATACACAATGAAAGACAAATTTCATATTCTCTTCACATTTGGAAGAGATTTCTATTTGGCTCATTGTAGCCCACTGTGAACTGAAAAGAAGAGGGGAGGAAGGGAAGACAACTCTTCGGAGCACATTCTAAGCCTCAGAAAAGTTGTCACTGGTGGTCACTGAGAAATGTAGCATAATACTGCCCCCTATGTACAAGAATATAACTACTATAATACTGCCCCCTATGTACAAGAATATAACTACTATAATACTGCCTCCTATATACAAGAATATAACTACTATAATACTGCCCCTATATACAAGAATATAACTACTATAATACTGCCCCCTATATACAAGAATATAACTACTATAATACTGCCCCTATATACAAGAATATAACTACTACAATACTGCTCCCTATATACAAGAATATAACTACTATATTACTGCCCCCTATATACAAGAATATAACTACTATAATATTGCCCCTATATACAAGAATATAACTACTATAATACTGCCCCTATATACAAGAATATAACTACTATATTACTGCCCCCTATATACAAGAATATAACTACTATAATACTGCCCCTATATACAAGAATATAACTACTATAATACTGCCCCTATATACAAGAATATAACTACTATAATACTGCCCCCTATATACAAAAATATAACTACTATAATACTGCCCCTATATACAAGAATATAACTACTATAATACTGCTCCTATATACAAGAATATAACTACTATAATACTGCTCCTATATACAAGAATATAACTACTATAATACTGCCCCTATATACAAGAATATAACTACTATAATACTGCCTCCTATATACAAGAATATAACTACTATAATACTCCCCCTATATACAAGAATATAACTACTATAATACTGCCCCCTATATACAAGAATATAACTACTATACTACTGCCTCCTATATACAAGAACATATCTACTATAATACTGCTCCTATATACAAGAATATAACTACTATAATACTCCCCCTATATACAAGAATATAACTACTATAATACTGCCCCTATATACAATATAACTACTATAATACTGCTCCTATATACAAGAATATAACTACTATAATACTGCCTCCTATATACAAGAATATAACTACTATAATACTGCTCCCTATATACAAGAATATAACTACTATAATACTGCTCCTATATACAAGAATATAACTACTATAATACTGCTCCCTATATACAAGAATATAACTACTATAATACTGCCCCTATATACAATATAACTACTATAATACTGCTCCCTATATACAAGAATATAACTACTATAATACTGCTCCTATATACAAGAATATAACTACTATAATACTGCTCCCTATATACAAGAATATAACTACTATAATACTGCCCTCTATACACAAGAATATAACTACTATAATACATCCCCCTACATACAATATAACTACTATAATACTGCTCCTTATATACAAGAATATAATTACTATAATACTGCCCCCTATATACAAGAATATAACTACTATAATACTGCTCCCTATGTACAAGAATATAACGAAGATAATACTGCCCCCTATATACAAGAATATAACTCCTACAATACTGCCCCCTATATACAAGAATATAACTACTATACTACTGCCTCCTATATACAAGAATATAACTACTATACTACTGCCTCCTATATACAAGAACATATCTACTATAATACTGCCGCTATATACAAGAATATAACTACTATAATACTGCTCCCTATATACAGGAATATAACTACTATAATACTGCCCCCTATATACAAGAATACTACTATAATACTGCCCCCCATGTACAAGAATATAACTACTATAATACTGCCCCCCATGTACAAGAATATAACTACTATAATACTGCCCCCTATATACAAGAATATAACTACTATAATACTGCTCCTATATACAAGAATATAACTACTATAATACTGCCTCCTATATACAAGAATATAACTACTATAATACTGCTCCCTATATACAAGAATATAACTACTATAATACTGCTCCTATATACAATATAACTACTATAATACTGCTCCCTATATACAAGAATATAACTACTATAATACTGCTCCTATATACAAGAATATAACTACTACAATACTGCCCCTATGTACAAGAATTTAACTACTATACTACTGCCTCCTATATACAAGAACATATCTACTATAATACTGCCCCTATATACAATATAACTACTATAATACTGCCCTCTATACACAAGAATATAACTACTATAATACTGCCCCCTCTATACAAGAATATAACTACTATAATGCTGCTCCTATATACAAGAATATAACTACTATAATACTGCCCACTATATACAAGAATAGAACTACTACAATACTGCCCCTATGTACAAGAATTTAACTACTATACTACTGCCTCCTATATACAAGAACATATCTACTATAATACTGCTCCTATATACAAGAATATAACTACTATAATACTGCTCCCTATATACAATATAATTACTATAATACTGCCCCCTATATACAAGAATATATATACTATAATACTGCCCCCTATATACAATATAACTACTATAATACTGCCCTCTATACACAAGAATATAACTACTATAATACTGCCCCCTATATACAAGAATATAACTACTACTATAATACTGCCCCTTATATACAAGAATATAACTACTGTAATACTGCTCCCTATGTACAAGAATATAACTAAGATAATACTGCCCCCTATATACAAGAATATGATTACTATAATACTGCCCCCTATGTACAAGAATATAACTACTATACTACTACTGCCTCCTATATACAAGAACATATCTACTATAATACTGCCGCTATATACAAGAATATAACTATATTCTTGTATATAGGAGCAGTAGTATAGTAGTTATATTCTTGTATATAGGGAGCAGTATTATAGTAACTACTATACTACTGCTCCTATATACAAGAATATAGAACTACTATAATACTGCCCCCTATATACAAGAATACTACTATAATACTGCCCCCTATATACACAATATAACTACTATAATACTGCTCCTATATACAAGAATATAACTACTACAATACTGCCCCTATGTACAAGAACATATCTACTATAATACTGCCCCCTATATACAATATAACTACTATAATACTTCTCCTATATACAAGAATATAACTACTATAATACTGCCCCTATGTACAAGAATATAACTACTATAATACTGCCCCTATATACAAGAATATAACTACTATAATACTGCCCCCTATATACAAGAATATAACTACTATAATACTGCCCCTATATACAAGAATATAACTACTATAATACTGCCCCTATATACAAGAATATAACTACTATAATACTGCCCCTATATACAAGAATATAACTACTATAATACTGCTCCTATATACAAGAATATAACTACTATAATACTGCTCCTATATACAAGAATATAACTGCTATAATACTGCCCCTATATACACAATATAACTACTATAATACTGCTCCTATATACAAGAATATAACTACTACAATACTGCCCCTATGTACAAGAACATATCTACTATAATACTGCCCCCTATATACAATATAACTACTATAATACTTCTCCTATATACAAGAATATAACTACTATAATACTGCCCCTATGTACAAGAATATAACTACTATAATACTGCCCCTATATACAAGAATATAACTACTATAATACTGCCCCCTATATACAAGAATATAACTACTATAATACTGCCCCTATATACAAGAATATAACTACTATAATACTGCCCCTATATACAAGAATATAACTACTATAATACTGCCCCTATATACAAGAATATAACTACTATAATACTGCCCCTATATACAAGAATATAACTACTATAATACTGCTCCTATATACAAGAATATAACTGCTATAATACTGCCCCTATATACAAGAATATAACTACTATAATACTGCCCCCTATATACAGGAATATAACTACTATAATACTGCCCCTATATACAAGAATATAACTACTATAATACTGCCTCCTATATACAAGAATATAACTACTATAATACTGCTCCTATATACAAGAATATGACTACTATAATACTGCCCCCTATATACAAGAATATATCTACTATAATACTGCTCCTATATACAAGAATATAACTACTATAATACTGCTCCTATATACAAGAATATAACTACTATAATACTGCCCCCTATATACAAGAATATAACACTATAATACTGCCCCTATATACAGGAATATAACTACTATAATACTGCTCCTATATACAAGAATATAACTACTATAATACTGCCCCTATATACAAGAATATAACTACTATAATACTGCCCCCTATCTACAGGAATATAACTACTATAATACTGCTCCTATATACAAGACTATAACTACTACAGCGTTGTGTCATGATGTTTCATGAATAGGGGGGGGGGGGGTTTGTGTACTTTGTATAGTTTTATCATAGAGGCTTTCTTACGGGTTATTTGTGTTGTGGGGAGGTTTCCCTGAAGACAGATCAGATATGACTATAACGGCAGCTACGAACAAGGACAAAACCGGGAAAGCATCAAACAGAATGAACCAAGAGAGTCTTCAGTGTGGTCAATAGGTGCTGGATACGGTTACGACAGATAATTAAACTATTGTTCTCTGCCCGGTGCCACATCAAAAAGGAGATGAATGAAAAGCAATGCAATAACATAGGACTAAAAAAAATAAAAAGCCATTGTCCAGGATTAGAAAAACATGGCTGCTTACTTCTCATAACAGCGCCACAACTGCCCATGTCTAGCATTGCAGCTCAGCTCTGCTTAAGTTAATGAAGCGGACCTGCAATACCACACATCACCCAGGGACATGTGTGGCGCTGTTTTTGAAAGAAGTTTTACTTCTGTAAAACAGTTTGTGCCAGAGATATGGATATTCCTCAAAATTAAATCGCATGTGAACGCAACAGCAGAAGTGCCAGTCAAGCAGATTTCCAAGAAGGTGATCAAAAACCCATGATTTTCACCTAGGATCATTAAAAGGGTTGACCCATTTGGGATCTGTTTTAATTTACCAGTAAGACCTACGTCAGGCAAAGCTTCAGCGTCTTGAGGACCACCGGCTTCTATGTATGGTCCATTTTGTCACTCTTTTTTGGTGGCCTTCTAGTAGCTGTTTTTGTGTGGCATGGTCTCATACCACTGGGTCCTTTTTCAAATCAGCAGTCAGAGCCACTGGTGGTACAGGTGCTGGATTTTAGACTACCTCCGACTCCAACAGGCAATGCAGACAAGCCGGAGTCACCGGTCAAAGCTTTGGCCAATAGGAGCAGAGCTAAATAATAGCCAATCAGGTAACACAAAAAAAAACATTACAGCTAAGTATTACCCATAGGTTCTTCATTCGATATAATTCTGAACGTCCCCAGGGTTTATGGACTTGGCTAGTGATGTGGCTCTTATGAACCTCCCCATCAACTCCACATGCCCCAATTGGGCATTTACAAAAATTTCTTTAACCCAAAAAAAACCTATTTTTTCATAACTTAACTTATTATCAGCCAATTAAAAAGCGGTATTTTATTTATGGACATTGAATAACATCGTACATGACATTCTGCTCCGTGCACCGCAACAACGGCTCGGCGACGATATAACCAGGCTTGGTGACCATAGAAACACGAATGGAAAAAAAAAAAGACAGATCCAATCATGTCCTGCTTCCAGTCACTGGTTTTGGATGGACAGGGTCAGGATACTGCAGTCAGTGAAGGCTTTTGTCCCGAAATACCAGATTTTTTTGCATCTATTACCATGGAAACCTAAAAAGGCCCAGTCTCCATGCACTTCCCCCATCCCCCTACATGCACCCCTCTGGTTTCCTAGGTAATGGTTACCAGGCCTAGAAGCATTCTCCCTGCATGGAGAGAAGCAGGGTGGAGAAATTGGAAGGAAGGGTGTAGGGTGAGCAAAGACCGAAACTAGACCGTGGAAAAAAAAAAATTGCTTCATTTTGTAACTCTTTTTCCATTGTTCTGAAAAGGGATCCAATTTCTCCAGGGAGACGACCGTGAAAAAGTCTCGAGACAAAAGAAAATCTTTACGGCATCCCGGGGCCAACAATACCCAGAGGAGTAGACTAGTGTGCAAAAACATTGTAATGCTTTATAGACTCCAGGCAAATGTCGAAATGTGGCATCGAGCGCTCATATTCCCGTTCCTGGGGTAGTAGGAAAGCTGGAACAAAAGGTCGAAGGGACCATGGGAATATAAAGCCGCCACCTAGGCGTGATTAGTTATGCAACAGCATGCAAAAACATTGTTTGTGGGTGGGATTACCGCTTGAAAGGTGGTGAAAGGGGAATTTCCTTTTCTCGAATTAAGCCGAAACCATGTAATACAACTACCGTCAAAATTCGGTCCCTGATAGTCCAGACTGTGGCTACAATGTTTACATTGCCAGTTGCCACATCAGTACAGGCTGCTATAGGGAAAAAAGAAAGACATGGTTCGACATGAGAACAACTTTCAAGGGCCAATTTTAGACAGTAAATATAATACACTTTGAGCTTTATAGCCCCCTCCTGATGTTAGGGTGGATTCACCATCTACCCTCCTCAAATTTATAGCCAGTTACCTAAAATAGGGAGGAAAGTGTAATATTAAATTTTACCAAGAGAGTCCGATAGGTTGCTACAGACGAACGCAAAAACAATACACAAAAATCTTTGCATGTTGGGCCTTTGATTTTCTTTTCTAAGATGGGGAGGGGAGGCGTTTACAGACCAACATCAAAAAGGTCTAAGAAACCTATAAGCACATTAATGTTGGGAAGAAATGACCATGAAGTGGACTACATAGAGTTAGGCCTCATTTACACGAGCGTGTGCGTTTTGCGCGCGCAAAAAACGCTGCGTTTTGCGCGCGCAAAAGGCACTTGGCAGCTCCGTGTGTCATCCGTGTATGATGCGCGGCTGCGTGATTTTCGCGCAGCCGCCATCATAGAGATGAGGCTAGTCGACGCCCGTCACTGTCCAAGGTGCTGAAAGAGCTAACTGATCGGCAGTAACTCTTTCAGCACCCTCGACAGTGAATGCCGAACACAATATACACCAACCTGTGAATAAAAAAAGACTTTCATACTTACCAAGAACTTCCTGCTTCCCCCAGTCCGGGCTCCCGGCCGTTGCCTTGGTGACGCGTCCCACTCTTGTCATCCGGCCCCACCTCCCAGGATGACGCCGCAGTCCATGAGACCGCTGCAGCCTGTGATTGGCTGCAGCCTGTGCTTGGCCTGTGATTGGCTGCAGCTGTCACTTGGACTTAACTGTCATCCCGGGAGGTCGGACCGGAGTTATCGGTAAGTCAGAACGTCTTTTTTTTTTTACAGGTTCATGGATTTTCGGAGCGGAAGGCACTGTCCATGGTGCTGAACCAGTTTAACGCTTTCAGCACCGTGGACAGTGACTGTCTCCTGACGTCGCGTACCCGAACATTTTTTACCGGTTTCGGTCAAAACGAGTTTGGCCGAACCCGGTGAAGTTCGGTGCGCTCATCTCGAATTTGACACTCCGTTTGGATGTTTGTAAACAGAAAAGCACGTGGTGCTTTTCTGTTTACATTCAGGAGTTTGACAGCTCTTGCGCGAATCACGCAGTTCGCACGGAAGTGCTTCCGTGCGGCATGCGTGGTTTTCACGCACCCATTGACTTCAATGGGTGCGTGAGTGCGCGAAAAACGCACGATTATAGAACATGTCGTGAGTTTTTTTCTGCGCACACGCGCTGAGCGCAATTCACGCATCGTCTAAACTGCCCCATTGACTAATATAGGTGCGTACGACATGCGTGCAAAGCACGCGCGTATATTACGTTCGTGTAAATGAGGCCTTACCCTGATAAAAGGACATTAGGGATCGGCATTTGTGCTTCAACAATGAGCCGTAATGGTTCTGAAGCGCCTCTCCAGACTCTTCTAGGTTGAAATGGAAGGTGGTAGCGGCTTGTTCGTTGGGCTTAAATAGAATACAAAAATATTCATATATACACACTACACATAACGCACATTCTGGACTATAGCGGGAAGCAAAAACGGAGCAAAAAACTGTGGCCATCAGGACGTCCAAGCTCGATATTGGGGGAACCATGGCTGGTAGTATGAGGGCACCTGAGGCAGACCGTGTCATGGTGGCAGCACGCAATGCCTATACCATTTCTTTATTTCTCACTACATTTATGGAGGAGAGATTTTACCTTTTTTTGTTAGAGGCATAACTGAAGCTCCTGGGTCCCAACGCAAAGTCTTTAACAGGGTCCTCCACCTACCATGTGCCAAAGAGGCCTTTGGGCCCCTTCAGACTCCGGATGTGACCTACCTCTGTACCAACTTTAGCTATGCCCCTGACAACTTTTGATCTTCGAATGTTGGGTGGTTTACCCTAATCTCCCTTTAAGACTTGACTCTCTCGGGCAATACATGGTCACATTGAGACACCACCTTTCTTTTTAGATTTCATTGATTCCTACCACCACATCCCGCCGTTCCCATGCTCTTGCCATACCTACAATCACATGGTAAGTAGACCGTTAGAAAACTACACACGGGACAGTCTACATTTTATAGTTTTAGTTTTCAAAAATAAGCATCCGACTCTTAATACTATAACACATTAGCCAAACACCAAGCTGGAATTGAAGCTCAGAGGTAGAACCTGTGGAACCTGTTCAGAGACCGGCTGCATGATTAGACAGGCCTCCAACGCGAAATCCTGCCCCTCTACTATTGTATCGACGGTCTACGTCATGCAAGAAGAAGACATCTTCCTCGGGACTACAGCTTAAATGGGAACCTACAGGACCGGTTAGAATACTTAGTGGTGCCCTGATCGTGCCCAAACCGTATTTCACCCTTCTGTGAGACATCTCAGGGATTTCAGTGCCAAGAGGTGGCCTACGATCCCTTGCCACCCCGACTCCTAAGAAATAGGAAGAGCTCAGTATCTAAGAAGTTCGGAGAGCCATCTATTGGGTGCAATTTAGTTAATCTTTGGCAGAACATCTTGGTGAAATGTTTTCTTTAGGAGGAACTATAAGAAT
Source organism: Rhinoderma darwinii (assembly GCF_050947455.1). Lineage (NCBI taxonomy): Eukaryota > Metazoa > Chordata > Amphibia > Anura > Rhinodermatidae > Rhinoderma > Rhinoderma darwinii. The sequence continues at coordinate 4,258,017 of NC_134698.1, read as the reverse complement.
TTGTCGTGTACAGTAGAGATGTAGCGGCTTCCAATACCAAATCCAAGGATGGTCACGTCAAGTAGTACACAACTGGCTGTCCCATTGGAGTGGTGTTTGTTGGTGGAGAGATTAAGTGGGGCCCTCAAAGACATAGGAGCTCGGAGACAACTGCTACTCCTTTTGCCGGGTCACTGGTTCAAAGGGTTATCCGAGTTAATTTGGCACCAAGAGCAAATATCTTGCATCGCAGTTAGGGCCTATTCACACTATGGGGGGGGGGAGGGATTTATTAAGACTGGCGTTTCATGCGCCAGTCTTAATAGACTGGGAGGTGGAGTTCACAACGACCGCGGCCATGCGCCGTACACTGGCCAAAAAATAAAACAAAAAGACATTCCCCTCACCACTCCTCCGGCTCCATCATTCCAGCGCCACTCAGTACTGGACAGCGAGAAGCGTCAGGACCTTATATGTGATGCAGCCCTTAAACATCATCAGTGCTACGTCGCATACAACATCCTGACGTTGTCTAGCGTAATTATGTTGTTTGAGCCGCGCTGGAGTAATGAGGGACATGAAAAGGAGCGGCAAGTATCATTTTTTATTTAACTGTCCAATGGAATGGGATTTTGGTTAGAGGTGGCAAGGTAAGGGTCGAGCACGGGCACCTTGCTACGTCCCATATTAGGTCAAACTTACGACATTTAGGAGCTGGCATAGTTTTCTGGAATAAATTCTAAGAAAAAAAAAATTGGCGGCCCGCGGTGGCAATGTCCCCTTTCCACAAAAGTGGTGAGAGTGGCACAGAAAGGCCAAAGACTTGCAACTTTCTATGCAAAAAAAGCGGCGTATAAAGGTTGATAACTTACCCCCTATGTGTCCATTCAGCTTTTCCATAGGGCCCCATTTGTCAGATGGACCCCTATAGGTGACCTTTTGGAGTTTGTAGACGGCCTGATGAAGATACATGTCCTGTGTCGAAACGCGTAGCCTGTTTTTTATTAAATATTTCTCCAAACAGCAGCGCCTAGTATATTTGGTCCATTTTTCTCCTATTTGTATCCTTTTGGAGTTTGGGCAGGTATACATCAGTATATCTTCTATTTTGCTGTATGGAATAGCGTAGTCAACTCCACTATGGCATACAGAGGTATCCAAACCTTTTTTACAATGGAAGCCTAAAGTCAACGTATGGCACTGTACGTCTATATGGCAGAGGCTTTAGGGAGGTATACGTCATGAGTATCTCTCGACATAAAGCTCCAACGGACACTGCAGTGTGAATAAGCCCTAACAGGTAGATACATATGTGGAGTATACATAGAAATTCTATACGCACCTGTATAGACGTGTGTTCTTCCCAGAAACTATATTTATAGCGTTCTGGAGAGCCCCTTTAAGAGGTCCCCTCACACTGAAGAGCTGGTAAGTAAATAATTAGCTCCTTAAACATACGCAGAATGTTGTACGGAAGGTTCCATGAGGCCGTGAACATTTTGGAATAATTTTGTCAAATTTATGGCCTGGCAAAGAATTTCTAGTTGCACAAATGTTTCTGCTTTAATGAGCTGCACATGATCAATAAAATATAAAAAGATTCACTGCGGTCTGGTTTAGGAACTTCAATGCAAATGTTCCAGTTACAATTCCAAGAAGTCAAAGACTACCCCCCCCCCCCCCCCGAAAACTGAAAATACAGCAACGCTCGTAAATATAAGGAGGCTGTGCCCGCTGCTTCTGCCCGCTTTCTACGGTCTGTGGATTACAAGGAGAGGGGGACACGTCTAGAATACACCTAACCACAGAGACACATATGTTTGCATAGGAGCTGTATACACAAAACGGTAGGCGATTTTTATTTATTTTTTATTTTTAAACAGGATGCTTCATTTTTTTTTCTAAGACGTATTAGAGCTATAAAAAATAAAAATATTAGTCACTCCGTCAGCTCTGGTTATCCAAGCCAATGGCATTAGCCAATTAAAAGGGACAATGGCCCCAGGTATTAAATTACAGCAGGACGACAAGTGACAAATTGAGATCCAGGACCAGAAAGTCTCGCAGCAAACCTGTTCTGCATCCTTCAGGAAAAGAAAATATAAACAAGCCGGACGCGACAAACTCCGGCCTGGGAATCGGCATAGTCACCTCGACATGTCAATGACGAGAGTGGGAATCTCACGACTTTCATTACGCAAGTGAAAAAGAGACTCCGATTCCTACATAATACCCCAGTCTTTGTAGACGAATCAGCCAACCAGCAACACTTTCTAGGAATTTTGTTATGACCTATCCGGTTTAGCTGGGGAAGGCGGGCTAGCTGGGCACATGCGGGTTACCGGGGGGGGAAAGCCAACAAAATACTTTGCCTTCGCGAACAGGGTGAGGGCCGCCCAATGAATATTTGCCCTAGGTGACTGGGCAATTGTGTTAGTCGGCTACGGTAGACAGACATGTACACCGCTCTACCGTAGACTATATGTTAGTGTCAAAAACAAGCAACCGATGGCCGCTTCTGTAATGTGATGGAGTTAAATCATTGCCGTCACAGATCTGTAACACAAAGACAATAACTAGGGTCAACATTCGGGAAAATGCTGAGTTTCAGAGGGTCAGACCAGTTTACCGTTGTTGCGTAGTACACGTGAAGCATATGGCACACAAATAACATAAGAAAAACGTAAAGAAAGAAATAAATGGAATCACAAGATACCTCCGATACGCATTTTTTTTCTAAAAGTTGGGAGAAAGCGTAAAAGTTACAGTGCAAGACGACAAACTCCTGTCACCGAGCAGCTACGGTCATCAGGCCCTTAGTGTTTTTGCCTAATGGCATAAAAGCGAGGAAAAATAGAAATTTTAAAAAAAATCTGAAATATTACGTTTCACTCAGGCACAGATAATGATGGAGAAGATTGAAATAATGAATACGAATATGTATTTGGATTAAACCCCACACCTTACCCTTGATTAAACTAAAAATTTTACAAAAAAAATTACTTGGTAACTTAACATACCCACAAATGGTCTCATCCAAGAAATGGAGAACAACCATGAAAGATGACCCAAGAAGTCATAAGAATTGGAAAAAAATAATAATAAAAAAAAGTTCACATTTATAAATTTAAAAAAAAAAAAAAAAAAAACACAAAAAAATAAATAAATAATACATTTATAAATAAAACAAATAAGCAAAAAAAAAATGGCTTCCTTAGTTGAAAGAAGAAAGAACAGTACATATTGCAGATGGACACTCACCGGGTTAGGATCACAGGATAGACGGGCTCGGGTTGTGTGGATTAATCCTACGATCCTTTGTGCATCTTAGTGTAACTTCGATTTGAATTTTTTTTTTTTTAAAAAGACTAAATAAAAAAAAATTTGATAGATTTCCTCAAATATTCACCATTGATATTTCTTATAGGAGACTTCTTTATATAGTAACCAAAGACCTACAAAAAAAAACAACAAAAACACTATAGGTTAAATAGCATAAACTAACAAACATACAATTTATAGATAATGCAAGAGACCAGGACTAGATTTGAGACGGGGAGAAGGATAAAGATTTTCTTCTAAAAAAAAAAAAAAAGTGGGAGGCATCAGATTTAACAATTCTTATTACATTACACTGGTAGGCTCGGTTTACACCGCCGTCATGGATTCCGTATAACCAACACGGCAGAGCCGGATCCATCACATGACTTACACCAAAGACTAATGGGGTCCATCAGGGCTCCATCATTTTGATTGGAAGAATAGAAATTTGAATGTTGCGAGATTCTTCCCGTCAAAAATCACTTTACTACCGACGGAGGCTCCAAAACGGAGAGTCCGACGGTGAAATGAACATTGTCCGACCCTACATACATGATAGAATTTTTTCATAGATTTCTCCATAAGCAAAATGAAAAAAAAAAAATATTCTAAAATTTTTTTTGCATCACTTGTAAGCAATGGTTCTTGGTAATCAACCGGTCCAAGGAAAATTACATATTGACCATAATATCCACAGTTCAGTACCCGTATATATTACCCAGTCCCCCCGAATAAATTAGAGGGTATATATGATGTATAGGATTTCTGCCAACATGATGAATGGGCAGGTACGGCAATGGCCACACATTAGCACATAACATTGACTTGACAATGGGTCCGTGAACAGCCAGACACGCTGAGTATGAGCTAAAAGGCTTTTTTTTTTTTAAAAAAAAAAGGGAATATTAATTTCTTCCTGGATCTGGAAATCCAAGGAACTGTTAGGAAATCCTAGATAGTCAGTCCCACGCTCACACGATGAGAGTTCATTACCTCATCCCAACCTCATCCATCATCAGCAGCTCTTAATGTCTGCATACTGACCGGCAGCCATAAAAATTCTCAATATCTCCCTAGTCTGCCTCACACATTCCTCCCGAGTCCCGGAAGCGGGCTATGAAACATTATGCCGCGAATAAAGTGGCCGAAGAATTTTACAAAATTTAATTGGGCATCTGGAGACAAAAATTTTGCAAGGAAGAGTTGACCAACATCCAGGCAATGGATCGAAACTTTAACCAAATGTTTTATTCTGCGTGATTTTAGAAGAACGAGAGGGAAAATGCATTATTATTTTTAGGATGGGGGGGGGACCAAGTGACTAGACAATAGGGCTAGAGGTAGAAGGAAACTTTAGACTAGGTTGGGAAGCTGCGTCCTAGAGAAATACAAAAATTCTGCACAGCCAGAACGTTGGAGGAAATATCAACGTGCAACTTCTTGGCCATCAAAGCAAAAGTTACGCCCTATGAAAGTCAACAATTGCAGAAATTGTACACAGTCACCCCACAGAAAAATATGGAGAGGAAACTCGAATTGCATGGAAGTCACTTCACGGAACTATTTTGAGCTGCTCAATTAGAGTAGAAGTGTAGACCTAGGTGGAGAAGGAAGGAATTATGGACTACCTTGCCATTTATTGGTGCTGGTTCAAAAAGGGATCAGCTAAGTTGCCCAAACTGGTAGCAGTCAGTCAATGATCGAGGTGGCCAAAAGAAAAATGCAAATAAAAAAAATAAAAAATAAAAAAAAGGAGGAAACCAAGAGGAGGGCAACCAAAAAGGGAAATTTAGCCCATCTAAGGGTCGAAGCTAAAAGGGAAACACAGCCCAAGGAAGGAAGGAGGCTAAGATGAGGCCCATAGGTGGGGGACAACTAAAGAGGTCAGGTTGACACTTAGCCCAGGAGACCTCATGTGGTCAATAAAACGGGTCCACCAAGAAAGCAAGATGACCTCAAGTACGTACAAGGGCAACCAAATTCACAAATGACTATATCCAAAGAGTGAGGTGACCCCCAAGGGCGGCAAATAAACATATAGGCCCTAAAAGAGCAACAAAAAGAGTTAAAGACAGCAAAACAGAAGGGTGAAGGAGAGGGAACACGAGGAGATAACACGGCCAGAAGACAGAATACAAGGTGTTTGCCTTTACAAGTTAAATATTTGTGAAAGGTATGTCAATGGTAATTTGAAATGCAAAGGATCTGGCGGACCTCCTCCAAGGTCTACAAGGGGTTAACAAGTCGTATGACACCATGGAATAATATGGTATTCTATTCAAGCAGCAACCATTGTAGACACAGAGTGAACACAAACCCAGGTATGAACACAAGGAACAAAGTACATTATCCGTGAAACGACTCCGGCAGCGAGACAAAGGACGGGAGACCGGTAACAAAGCACAGGCCTGAAGGGCAGACGGTGTAGGAAGCCAGAGACAGACGTTCATGGTGCCCTGGAAACATCCGACATCTGAGGCCTCGGCCTGAAGGATCTCCACTGCTTCTAGATACCATATTAGTGCTGGTGTATGGTCTGTAAGCCGTGGGTCATAGTTGGTTTCATCGGAGTTGGGTTCCTTATGTGTAAAGTTAAGGATATACAATATAGGTAGGAGGCAGGGGTCATGGTCCATAGGAAGTCTCAAAAATATGAGAAGATGTTAGTAGTCACCATCTATCTAGAGTACTTGCAAGAATGGGCTTTACAAAAATCTCACATCAGTTACTGCCCCCAATGGGGCTCACCATCTTAATTTCTCCGTAATAGGGGCACACAGTAGGGCAATTTCATCAGTAGCAAGTAGACCTTTCAGAATGTTTTTGGAAAAATTAGAAGAAGCCACCAGAGGAAAAAAAGTCACAAAATTTCTGGTAGTATATACCATCTCCATGTACGTGTTTCTCTGGTTGGTTTGATACACCTTGACCCCAGTTCTGTTCAGTTTGGCCAAGACCGGACAGCGCACGGTCTTTCAACCATGTGACCTTAACCTCAAATGGGTCACACAACTAGAAATGTGTGATGTAGCTTTCATAAAAACTCGAGACCCGTAACTTTTCCCTTCTCCTTGAGTTGCAGTGCAATAGGAACATTTAGGTCTCCTCCTTCAAAAAGTTGAATCCAACTACAAGATAGTTGTCCTGGTGTCACCGGAGAATTGAGTCACATATATACGTCCGAAACGGCCATAGACTTGGCCTTAGCAATTTGTAAGATCAGTAGGAAACCTACAGTAACTTCAATCAATAGCATGCCTTAAAATGCCAAAATCTACCTAGTGAACACCTAAAGCTGGGGTGCACAACGTGCGGCCCACAACGCCGTTGCATGTGCCCCTCCGACAATTCGGGCACAGACATTCTTGTGGGGGGGAACTAAACGGCTGCCACTGTCCCAGAGCACTGTGTGGCTGGAACTAATGGAGGGCATCCATATAACGGGAGAATGGAGGGGGAAGGGGGATCTTCTCTGGAGTGCAAAACAGAAGATCAAGAAGGAGAGAGGGGGCCACACATGCGCTTTCTCCATTGTAGTTTATGGGAGTTGAGAAATGCTCGGCTGTTGCTACTTTCTCTTGAGAGCTGCGAGTCCAAACTCCAACCGGTCAGACATTTATCACATATCCTGTCAAAATACCATAAAGGTCTCAGATGGTGATCCCGTTTTAATTTTTGTTGCGGCCCTTGGGGGTAGTACAATCTGAAAATGTGGTCCTCAGACCAGAAAAAGGATGTGCACCACAAAAGGAATAGAATATATGCTAATTTAGTGCACCACACTTCTTACATGGTTTTCACTTAAAAAATAAAATAAAAAATAGGTCCAAAAATAAAAAAAGATATAAAATTTAAAAAAATGTGATAAAAAAAAGTCAAAAAAAGAAAACAAAATATATAAAAATTACATGACAAGTTCCATCCAGAATAAACCAGACCTTCGTTGTATTGTTACGACTGTCAAATCTGTTTAATACTGAATGCATGTGTAGGGGGAGGGGGAAGGTGAAGTGCCCCCTCCTCTTCCCTTAAACCACAGATCTCCATAACCTTCTCCCAGAGAGCAATAAATTTCATTTCTAGCCAGGGAGGACGGAGCATTAGCAATTCTTAAGCCCATTGTCACAACATTATCACCACCCACAGAAAGCACTAAAATATTGTCCTTCTCTACACGGCCTTTGTTGTAGTCAGAAAATAATACAATTTACTTCAATTGAAGGGGGGGGGGGGAGAATTCAAATATTAACAGGGCCCAGCTAAAAACACTATGACAGGCAAATTACCACTATTAAAAAAAAATATACACAAAAAACAAAAATCTAAGTTAAGAGTGTCCAGATAAAAAAAAAAAAAAAAAAAAGTTTAAAACCAAAAATAAAATAAAAAAATAAATAAAGAAAAAGAAAAAAAAATTAAAATAAAAATCGAAAAATTTATATACATTTTTTTTAAGTAGCTGGGAAGATGGAGATCAAGGGTCATTTCATTTGGGTTTCATAGGATTTAGGATGAATGATGAAGAAGCAATGTGGTTCCTACTGCCTCCATTTGTCTAGATGTAAAGAATTAAAAATGGTAAAAAAATATATATAGGTCTATACACTCGAAAAAAAAAAAATTCTGGTCCAACAAAAACACGACTTTGCTTCTGCTTCAGTAAATGAGAATTTTTATTGCAAAGCAACTTAAAGGAATATTAAAATAGGAAACATTTAGGAAATTGAGACTCTTTCCAAAATGTCCATGTTAAAAAAAAAAAAATCCTCAAAAAAATTGGAAATTTTAGAATAAATTTTGACAAAATTAATGCTTTTTGTTTCCTTTTAAAAATAAGCCGAATGTCTAGCATCTTGATAAAAAAAAAATCTGCAGAGTGCTGAATGTACAGAGCCGGGAAGCAAAGGCCATTCATGTAAACAGTCATATGTCATGGGAGGTTTTTTTTTTTGGTTGTTTTTTTTCACCCTGTCTGGAACAATACACCGTAGAAGATTTATAAGCCGTCTCTGTATATACATCGCCAGAACTGTTGCAATCTCAGCCCTAAACAAGGGCCGGGGGTTCAGGAATTTGCGAAACACTAATATTTTGTGGGTTTACATTTTTCTGTATTTTTTTTTGTCAATTACCCGCGTTCATTTTCTCACCAGCCAGAATCAGAAGAGAACAGCGCAGTCGAGGGCCGATTAATATTCACACCTACCAATCCCACAAGGACCCTATTAATTTGCAGGAAAATCATTTTAAATTCGGTGTGCGGTGGAAAAAAGCCGAAAAAAAATTCAATTATTTTGTTTATTAAAATGAAAAATTTGTGTTTTTGTTTTTTTTGTTATTTTTGTCAGCACGGGTTAAGGGATTTTGATGGTTTAGGTCTCAGACAGCCCTGGGGAGTGAGGGCGGCATATTGTAAATAATGGATAAGGCGATCCTCCATGTATAATAAATCTTACGGAGATCCGAAAACAGGGGATTATGGGAAATTTCAACGCCAAAACAAGGCTTTTGTCTCGGAGAATACAGTTTCTCGAAATAGCGGCGTTGAGATATCCCTCAAGCTGTACAATCCTAGTAAGGCCGAATTCAGACAAGCGTATATATCTGGTCCGCGTGACGGCCGTTAAAAAGACGCAGTCACACGGACACATGTATTTCAATGGGGCCGTTCACATGGGCGTTGTTATAACGGACTGTGTGAAGAGCCCGTGGAAAAAAAAAAAAGGGCATGTCCTATTTTTATCCGTTTTCACGGTTCCCGCAATAGACTTAAGTCTATGAAGGATGTGTGAAAACGGGTCCCGACTGTTTTGAGAAACGGCCATTTTTCACGTCCGAGTTTGCACTCGTTCGGCTGAATCAGGCCTTACGGAAATACACTTTGCCTGGTTAATTTAAAGAAACAAAATATATATAATTTATGGTAGAATTATATTCCAGAAGACGAAACTTAAAAAAACCACCAAAAAAAAAACAAAAACACAACGCACTAAAACGTCATCCCAGGAGAACGCTGCAGCCTATTATTGGCTGCAGCGTCGGTCACATGGGATGAAGAGTCATCCCAGGAGGCCGGCCCTCTGACATCATCCAGACCGGCCTCTTGGGATGACGTTTCATCCCATGTGACCGCCGCTACAGCCTGTGATTGGCTGCCGTGGTCACATGGGATGACACGTCATCCAGGAGGCGGGCTTGGAGGAAGAAACAGACTTCTGGGTAAGTATAAGATTTTTCTTTTTTCCTGAGTTGCGTTTTTGCAGCAGAATCGCTCCGGACCCACCGCAACAACTGCTATTTGTTGCGGGATTTTCCTCCCTATTGAATTCAATGGGGAAAACCCACAACAAATAAGAAGCGTTTACGCCAATACAAATGGACATGCTGCGGAATAAAACTCTGCACCGCAGGTCAATTTGAGAGTTTTTTTTCCGTTCAATATTTACGCAGCGTGCGGATGAGATTTGTTTTCTCTCATCCACTTTGCTGCAACTGTATCTGCTGCGGATTTTCCACAACTAATTCCGTTGCGGAAAACCCGCAGTATTTACACAACGGAGCCTAAAAATGGGCAATATGTTGTAGAAGAAAATTTACAAAAACAGCGAATTTGCCAAATTACACAAAAAATGTTTAAATATTGTCAATCTACGACCACATGGTATCAAAATTATTTTCAAAAAACAAAAAAAAACAAAAAACAAACAAAACACTGAGGCCCCACCTTGGACGGGAAGCTTAGTAACGTTTCCTTTTAGAAGGTGGTAAAACACTTGAAGGAATTGTACAGAGATCTCCCAACAGTGCGGTATTGTACCAAGTAACAATAAAAGACACATAATTCATATCGAGCCAATAAAACGCCTTGCCAGCGGCCGCCTTGAGAACCAATCCCGGGACTGGAACCTACAGCCATAACCCCCTAAATCAATCAGAGAAACTCTGTAGCGACTCGTGTTTAACAACGCCAAGGCTGCCAGGGTATAATCTTGTATTGTTCTACTGTTTAGTTCATTCCAGCACCCGGGGGCATGAACCTTTCACCCTCATACAAAAAAACACTGGCAGCGATTGTACAAACTTTACAACTTTTTGGCATTTAGAGGGAGGGTGGGGCAAGGGAAAAATATCAAAAACAGCAGAGGACGGGAAAATATTTCAAAAAGTGGGACTAAAAAGTGGGACTAAAAGGGCATTTTCCCCAATTCAAAACTTGGCTGCGTCCTCTATTTCAAAAACATTCGAGTTATTATCTAACCCAACGCCCTCCCGCCCATCCTACTACAGTGCAGGTGTATCCGTGTTATATGTCGGGCTGTAGCAGGTATTGCTATGTGTAAGCCCAGCCATAAACATCAGATACTCAACCGTTTTCCTAAGATCCTTTTTTCTCGGCGACCTTTTCTTTCCAGCTGGTCACGTGGTTTTCCAGACAGACTTCACATCCTGTGTACATTGCGCTGCGTATTTATTAGCAAACTTGCACAGTAAATTATTAGGGTCGGCAGACCGCTGCTTGGGGCAGGTTCACGTTCCGGTCACTGGAGAAGGAGGTTTCCCCTCGTTTTGGATTTTAAAAAAAATTTGCCAAATCGGCCCAATTTCTAGTGTACTTTTCCCACAAATCTAAAAATATTTCTTAGTTTGACTTATCGATTTGTAAAGAATAAAAAAGGATCAGTTGAGTAAACAAAAAGGACAACCCAACCCATCTTCTGGGAAGACAAACATTTTGTGGGCTAAACCAAAATTTTGGGCAAAAACAATGCAAGGCGTTCGACACAGGAGCCAATGGCCCCGGCTTAATTCTTTCTTGAATATGCCCCCCTCTCCAGTTCAACCGAGGAGAAATACCGCTATAGGATTACCACTTGTCCCAAGCCGGTCTTCTTGCTCTAGGTCTCCGGAAGAAAAAAGGGCATTTTCAAGGCAATATTTTTATGTGTAATTACTCCAAATTACCCAACATGCCTGCAGAATGACATTAACCAGCCATTACTCCAGACATACATAAAACAGAACTGCAGGCACAAAGAAGAAAAATCTGTTGGGTATTAACCTACAGCAAAAACATCAAAGGGTTAAGGGGCCCTACCAGACAGTGGACCACAAGCTTAGAGAGTTATAACTCAACACTGGGTCTATGCCAAGAACGAGTGAGTACAAGAAACGGTGATAGATGGAAGTACTTAAAGGAGAGCTCCATCTCTAAATTGAAATCCCTGCAACCCACCACCCGTACCCCTGACACAGTGGGTCATCAACAGTGCCAAGGGTTTTTAAGGAGAGGTTCAAGTATCTTACGGGGTGCCAAGCTTTCCAAGAACCAGCCACAGTTCGCAGAGCCTCCAACGAACCCACCAGCCAACACAAACACATTTTTCAAGGACAGAGCAAAACGTTGAATTCCCTCATAATGGGACACATGGCTCCTTCAACATGAATAAAAAAAAATAAAAAAAATGGCCATACCTCCAACCTCAAAAATATTTTCAACGAGGCAAAAAAAACAAAAAACGTAAGGACCCAAAAATATTTCATCGGGCGTCGGTGATTGTAAACAATACCCGAAAGAGGCAAAATTGTCCACTGTGACCGACTTTGTCCTAACATTAAAGCTTGACGTGGAGGAGATTGGCGCTGCCCTGGTTCAGGTCAAGAACCGTTCACATGAAGGATAAAAGGAATCTCTTCTACAGTCATGTGGAGCATCCGGAAAAAAACGATCCAAGATCTTAACAAGGAGCTGGTATCTGCCAGCAGTTGAAACAATGTCCTACAGAAATCTGTAAACAGGGGTCTAGTTCCAAATAACACCCTCCATTTTGTCTATGGAGAATCTGAAGGGTGGTGCTTAGCTTGCCCGGTCTTCTTCTGGAGCCTGACAAAAAGTTAATCTTAACAAAATTTTCCCACATTGCGGACATCAAGTGTTTGCTGCCTCCACATCATCTATGGTCTGGAGACCACCTGCATACCTCCCAACTGTCCCGTTTTTCATGGTATTGTCCTAAAAAAACGGGCCTCAAGGGGGTGGAGTTCATGCAGATATGAATCCAAACTGGGCGTTTCTAAATGGGTTTGTGGGCGTTCCGTCTGGGGCTTAAAACGGCCCGTCTGAAACAGGACAAGCTCTGAACACCCATAACACGGCAACGATAGGTGTATTGAAGGCGAGAGGACCCATCATGACAAAAGCAAAAAAAATCTACCCCTACCCAATTGATAGATCCTCATGCTAAGAATAGGAAACAAGGTGGAGTCGAGGTGGTTCTCCCTTGATTTTTTTTATATTGTTGTGGCCTTACAGTGGTGGAGTCTCGTGATGGTTCAACTTGAGCTGGAGTTCCGTCTTCGAAATCCGAGATTATACAAAAAATATCATCCCACCGTGTCCCGCCTAAAACCCAAGTAGCTCGTTGACCGACGCACTGGAAACCCTCGACGCTATAATCCAGGTTCTTTAAGACTCATCATTCCCCGAGTTGATCCCACATTGAAGACTCTCCGTATTAAGAGATATAGAACAAAAAAATACATTGAAGCTGCCGATCTAATTATTTCCATCAAATGACTAACCGTCTTATAGAACGAACTATAATTATGAGGAGATTTAAGAATTACAAGAGCGCAAATAATACACTCTAGCCAAAAATCCTCTCCGTAAAGAGATGACATGCTACATAGAGAATTAAGACGGGGGATGATCTCGTTGTGGCAATCAAATCCTTCAACAAATGCTCTTCTGATTAATCCCAGGCCTGTTGTTACCTGTCTATAGCTTCTGTTTTATAAAGAGACGGCTTGGAACCGAAGCCAAAAAGAAATCCGCCGAGAATTGGGTTTCCTTAATGGGTTTACTTAGATACCGACCTCAAAATTATAACATGCCGAATCGCCATTTTATGACAAAAAGTACAGATTTTTATTACAAAAACTATTCTGTGCTTACGCATTTCATAATAGACACAAAATTTCTTCCGTGTTCACAAAATTGTTTTCAGATTTACAAAATTGATTGGATGTTTACAGGACACATGTTGTTCAGAGAACGGGTTCAGGGGTCAATACAAAAATAAAATACAACATGCAAAGTGTATTTTTGAAGTCCACAAAAAAAGCATGTGAACAAAATGCACAAAAAAAAAAACAAAAAAAAAACAAAAACACAAAAATCGATTAAATTGACAACATTTTGTAAAACACAAATTTCATTTTGTGTCACAAATAAAAAAAAATAAAAAATTAGATTCCGATGAATAGATTTCGAGTGTTTTCCTCATTAAGTAGCAACCGGCACAAAAGGCAAAATGTAGCCGAAGTCCAGACCATTTCAACCTGCTGTCCTGTGGAGAACGGCCAGCTGCTACCGCCGCACTAAAACCATTTTGTGTAATCCATCATTCTCTCATGCAACGTCCAGACCTCAGTTGATGCCCCCTGAAGAAACTCCATCCCCTCACCAAACACTCTCTCCATGACATTAGCCAGCCGAGATGAAAGAAGGAGCCTCACAATGAAGAAGTCCTCCACCCCCCACCCTCTCAAAATTTGGTTAACCCAGAAACACATGGAGACAAACCCTAAAGGGCAGACTGTATAAACAAACAGTACAGCTGTATACGCAAGGCCCTGTTACCCCTCCAGTGGTCTGTGCCAGGAAGGAGGCACCTCACATAGAAACTGGGCGTTCAGTGCCAAACACCTTATTGAATGGCGACCAGATGGATTCAATAGATCTTCGGGAAATAAAACCCTTTTTGGGTTTCCGATGCCGAAAGGGAACCTAGCACGTGGCATGAAAGTGGAAAGGGTTTCCCAAAAAGAGGTTTGGAAAGTTGCCAATATAACTGGGCAACATTTTTCCGTAGAATTACTCGTAACACGAATAAAATAAAATATCAAAAAAATCGGACGTTTTTGTATTTGATCTTGAGGCATCAACTCTAATTTCCCTCAAAGACGAGGAACGCTGCTACACGTCTGCAAGTAGAAGTGCCGTGCTGTTCTGGAGGGGATCACAGCGAGGAGCCTGTAATGATGCAGGACAGCGCTGACAACAGGTAAAGATGAAGAATTTGACAGAGCGCAGGAGGGCGCTGACGGAATGGCTGCATAATATAACGAGACAACGTCCCTGTGAGCAGTAAAGCCATAAGACCAGAATGGATGGAAACACACCTCCCCGTACCCTCGCCATTCTGTAAAAGCCCAATTCCCCCCAAAAAAAAAAAATTTTTAAAAATATATCAAAAAATTCCAGTAGATGTTTTTGAATCATCCTCAAAAATATAACAAATCCCATTTTGAGTAAAACTGATTTTTATAAATGCTGCCACTTGAGTTGTCGCGTAGCGGTTCAATATTCCTGAATGGCAAATATGCCTAATTATGTAAGGATTTACCCCCGAACCAGTGTAGGAAAATTTACCTTCAGGACTCCCGGAAAGCGGAGGGTCAACCTATGTTGGATAAAAGTGCCTACACGTAAGGTCGCTCATTGATTCGGACTGGGTTAAAGATAAGCAGTACATTCATATTTCTGCATTGTATTTTGCTCCCATAGTCCATAAGGGCAATTTGGGGGCCTTGTAGTTGGCCCAAAATACGTCCACAAGCTCATCTCTATTAGTGCAGGGTTAGACAAAAACTTTAGATTAACCACTAACAACACGAAGAGGAGAATCACGGGAAAGCGTCTCCTGTAGGACTTCCATTGTCTAGGTCTCGTTGAAGGCCCCTTACGTCATGCCTTGAAGGTGGAGGCCGCCTGACACACTCTTGTTGAAACAGATTCAACTCGACAAAAGTGAACACATGAAGGGGGGGTGACTACACCCAACTTGCTGTCTCCGCTCACCTTGTTTACAAAGGAGCATTTATCTATAATTACGCCGAGGTGTCGGCTGTCCTAGAAAAATACACACGATAATCCCCGCCAGACTGAAGCACTTATCCTGGTCAATGCGACTTGGAGTATGAAACACGGTGGTAGAGGCTCATGGGTAGGAGGTATGAGGTATTGTCAGCGTCTGGGGTTTGTATTCTCAACCTGGATTGTTCCGACCAACAACATTTTTGGTCGAGATGAGCCGATTTCCTGAAATTCGTTTCGGGAGTGATGCAATCCACAAAAAATGTGCCACACACTACAAGTGACCCGATTGCCCTGGAAACCCGAATCAGACACAGGATAAGAGGATATATGGCACTTCCTAATTTACTGTTAGTTCTGCCCCGTTTTATGTAATCTTTAAGCCTCCCTCGATCCCCGGTTATACAGGTCTCCTTCCTGGGCAGCACCTCTGCTCCCATCCTGAAGGCGACCCCCGGCGGAGGGGCACATCACGCGACCCCCGGCGGAGGGGCACATCGTATATAAAAGCAGCCAATTGGGGCCTTTTTGCCACGATTTGAGAGAAAATGGTTCAGATTTTGCCGACTCCAAAAACTTTTTGGAAACTGAGCCAATTCCATTAGTGTAGAATCGAATCGCTCATCTCTAATTTTGGGTTAATGACAACGTTCCAAAGTTACTTGGGGTCTGGGACATGAGATGACAAGGCAACCTCTGCGTCAATTTAGCCCTCTCAGGTCATGGGATGTGGCGAGAATCCACAGGACAATCCAGTTTAAGAATTAGTCTCAAAGATAAAGAGATCAACGATGCCGTATCAAAGTCAAACAACCACGCTCGGTCCGGACTTGGAAATGTGTCATGTAGCCACTATCAGTTCTGCTGAATTGAGGAGAGGGCACAGATCAGGGGGCACACATGACAAGCCAAACCCTCGATCAGTTCCTTAAAAGGCCCGTTAATGACCCGGTTGGGTCCACCAAGTCAATGTTATAACCAGAGTGTGTACACAGGGCAGAGTGGTCCCCATAACAAAAACCAAGGGCCAGTTGGCCCCCAATTTTCTTCTCACCCCTTGCAGGGTAAAGAAAATGTTGCCTATATCTGTGGGGCTTTCTTAGATGCCAGACCTTTCGGTAGCACCCAGTTACCCGATTGTTGAGTCAGTTTCCAATAGCAAGTCTGGGCATACCATAACGGTAACCCACGCCACTGCTATGGGGCCGGCGTGGAAGAGGGGGCCCAGCGCCGGCTACACATCAGAGTTACTAAATAATTGACTTGAGCGAGAGGACGCTCACAGGGTCATGCCACTTTTTCCCTGCAAATAAACAGAAGATGGTAGAGGGGCAACAAGCACCAGGCCTAATGGGTGGTTTGTTACAGCATTAAAAACAAAAGCTGGAACCCATTACGGCCAGCGGCCTAGAAAGGCTTTTGCGTCAAAATTTTTTTATTAACAACGAATCAAACTGGTTAAAAATATTTTTTTTCTAACCAAGGACAGAGAAAGGCCTCAAATAATTGTCAGACGGTCTCATTACTGGATGAACCAACCAAATTAAGGTCCGATTTAAAAAAGGTGCCCAATCGCTCTAGAGGATAGTCAACCGAAACCCGCCAATTTTTGTGGGACAGGTTGACTAATGTGTACAGGGGGGGGGGGGGGGTGTTCGAGTCGAGCGTTCATGGGAAAGTCGGGAGGAAAAGCTTTTGGTCGAACGAGTGTTTGGCCGACAGCTATCTAAAAAGTGTACGGCCACTTTTGCGCTTTTTGAATGATGGACAGAGTTTAGTATGTTTTTCTGGGGTGAAAACATGCAGAACACACAACTCACGACACAAACCGGTTTCTAAAAAAAAATGTTGATATAAAAAACAAAACAAAAAAAAAAAAACAGTTAATTAAACAAAAAGAAAAAAAAAAAAGAATTCCAAAAAAATTCAAAAAGTTTGTGTTTTTTGAATTTTTGTGTTTCCATTATTTGTTTATTTTTGTTTCCAAACCCGTGAACGTTGCTATTGCTGGATTATAGAAATATAATACTGAGTCAGAAGGAAGCCATTGGTAAACAAAGCTTCAAGCCGGTTCTACAAGTTTTCATGTAACGTTCATTTGTGCCACGCTGACTGTATATACAAGTCACTGCGCGGCACGTACGATGGATCCACAACACAGGAGCTGGCGAGAGGAGATTATGTAACCCAGTGAAGGTCGCCTTAATTGGATCTGAGCGCAAACAAACAATGGTGTCCATACCCCGCCCCGGCCTATCCAGCACCACGGATGCACGGCCTTATTCATGTCTCGGGTGAGCGTCAACTCTAAATGAACCACCCAAGGAAATGAAGAGGAAACGTCTGCGAGATGGACTTTGGATTAGCAAGAGATCAATAATATCAGTGATAAAAAAGCCAATTACCAGAGCGCAGGGTTCATCAAAACCACATTTATTAGGAGCGGAGAGTAAAACGGACGAGAGACTCCAGATACAGAAATATGGCCCGCCATAGCAAATACCGAACAGCAACTTCAGCCAAAAATAAAAACGTCACATAATGGTCCATAGGGGGCAGCATTATAGTAGTTATATTCTTGTATATTGGAGCAGTATTATAGTAGTTATATTCTTGTATATAGGAGGCAGTATTATAGTAGTTATATTCTTGTATATAGGGGGCAGTATTATAGTGGTTATATTCTTGTATATAGGGGCAGTATTATAGTAGTTATATTCTTGTATATAGTGGGCAGTATTATAGTAGTTATATTATAGTATATAGGAGCAGTATTATAGTAGTTATATTCTTGTATATAGGGGGCAGTATTATAGTAGTTATATTCTTGTATATAGGGGCAGTATTATAGTAGTTATATTCTTGTATATAGGAGGCAGTATTATAGTAGTTATATTCTTGTATATAGGGGGCAGTATTATAGTGGTTATATTCTTGTATATAGGGGCAGTATTATAGTAGTTATATTCTTGTATATAGTGGGCAGTATTATAGTAGTTATATTATAGTATATAGGAGCAGTATTATAGTAGTTATATTCTTGTATATAGGGGGCAGTATTATAGTAGTTATATTCTTGTATATAGGGGCAGTATTTTAGTAGTTCTATTCTTGTATATAGGGGGCAGTATTATAGTAGTTATATTCTTATATATAGGAGCAGTATTATAGTAGTTATATTCTTGTATATAGGAGCAGTATTATAGTAGTTATATTCTTGTATATAGGGGCAGTATTATAGTAGTTATATTCTTGTATATAGGAGCAGTATTATAGTAGTTATATTCTTGTATATAGGAGCAGTATTATAGTAGTTATATTCTTGTATATAGAGGGCAGTATTATAGTATTTATATTCTTGTATATAGGGAGCAGTATTATAGTATTTATATTCTTGTATATAGGGGGCAGTATTATAGTAGTTATATTCTTGTATATAGGGGGCAGTATTATAGTAGTTATATTATAGTATATAGGAGCAGTATTATAGTAGTTATATTCTTGTATATAGGGGCAGTATTATTGTAGTTATATTCTTGTATATAGGGGGCAGTATTATAGTAGTTATATTCTTGTATATAGGGGGCAGTATTATAGTAGTTATATTCTTGTATATAGGGGCAGTATTATAGTATTTATATTCTTGTATATAGGGGGCAGTATTATAGTAGTTATATTCTTGTATATAGGGGGCAGTATTATAGTAGTTATATTCTTGTATATAGGGGGCAGTATTATAGTAGTTATAATCTTGTATATAGGAGCAGTATTATAGTAGTTATATTCTTGTATATAGGGGGCAGTATTATAGTAGTTATATTCTTGTATATAGGAGCAGTATTATAGTAGTTATATTCTTGTATATAGGGAGCAGTATTATAGTAGTTATATTCTTGTATATAGGGGGCAGTATTATAGTAGTTATATTCCTGTATATAGGGGCATTATTATAGTAGTTATATTCCTGTATATAGGGGCAGTATTATAGTAGTTATATTCTTGTATATAGGGGGCAGTATTATAGTAGTTATAATCTTGTATATAGGAGCAGTATTATAGTAGTTATATTCTTGTATATAGGGGGCAGTATTATAGTAGTCATATTCTTGTATATAGGAGCAGTATTATAGTAGTTATATTCTTCTATATAGGGGCAGTATTATAGTAGTTATATTCTTGTATATAGGGAGGCAGTATTATAGTAGTTATATTCTTGTATATAGGGAGGCAGTATTATAGTAGTTATATTCTTGTATGTAGGGAGCAGTATTATAGTAGTTGTATTCTTGTATATAAGAGCAGTATTATAGTAGTTATATTCTTGGATATAGGGCAGTATTATAGTAGTTATATTCTTGGATATAGGGGGCAGCATTATAGTAGTTATATTCTTGTATATAGGGGGCAGCATTATAGTAGTTATATTCTTGTATATAGGGGGCAGTATTGTAGTAGTTATATTCTTGTATATAGGAACAGTATTATAGTAGTTATATTCTTGTATATAGGAGCAGTATTATAGTAGTTATATTCTTGTATATAGGGGGCAGTATTATAGTAGTTATATTCTTGTATATAGGGGGCAGTATTATAGTAGTTATATTCTTGTATATAGGGAGCAGTATTATAGTAGTTATATTCTTGTATATAGGAGCAGTATTATAGTAGTTATATTCTTGTATATAGGAGCAGTATTATAGTAGTTATATTCTTGTATATAGGGGGCAGTATTATAGTAGTTATATTCTTGTATATAGGAGCAGTATTATAGTAGCTATATTCTTGTATATAGGGAGCAGTATTATAGTAGTTATATTCTTGTATATAGGGCAGTATTATAGTAGTTATATTCTTGTATATAGGGGCAGTATTATAGTAGTTATATTCTTGTATATAGGGGCAGTATTATAGTAGTTATATTCTTGTATATAGGGGCAGTATTATAGTAGTTATATTTTTGTATATAGGAGCAGTATTATAGTAGTTATATTCTTGTATATAGGGGCAGTATTATAGTAGTTATATTCTTGTATATAGGGGCAGTATTATAGTAGTTATATTCTTGTATATAGGGGCAGTATTATAGTAGTTATATTCTTGTATATAGGGGGCAGTATTATAGTAGTTATATTCTTGTATATATGAGCAGTATTATAGTAGTTATATTCTTGTATATAGGAGCAGTATTATAGTAGTTATATTCTTGTATATAGGAGGCAGTATTATAGTAGTTATATTCTTGTATATAGGAGCAGTATTATAGTAGTTATATTCTTGTATATAGGGGGCAGTATTATAGTAGTTATATTCTTGTATATAGGGGCAGTATTATAGTAGTTCTATTCTTGTATATTGGGGCAGTATTATAGTAGTTCTATTCTTGTATATTGGGGCAGTATTATAGTAGTTATATTCTTGTATATAGGAGCAGTATTATAGTAGTTATATTCTTGTATATAGGAGCAGTATTATAGTAGTTATATTCTTGTATATAGGAGCAGTATTATAGTAGTTATATTCTTGTATATAGGAGCAGTATTATAGTAGTTATATTCTTGTATATAGGAGCAGTATTATAGTAGTTATATTCTTGTATATAGGAGCAGTGTTATAGTAGTTATATTCTTGTATATAGGAGTAGTATTATAGTAGTTATATTCTTGTATATAGCGGCAGTATTATAGTAGTTATATTCTTGTATATAGGAGCAGTATTATAGTAGTTATATTCTTGTATATAGGGGGCAGTATTATAGTAGTTATATTCTTGTACATAGGGGCAGTATTATAGTAGTTATATTCTTGCATATAGTGGGCAGCATTATAGTAGTTATATTCTTGTATATAGGGAGCAGTATTATAGTAGTTATATTCTTGTATATAGGAGCAGTATTATAGTAGTTATATTCTTGTATATAGGAGCAGTATTATAGTAGTTATATTCTTGTATATAGGGGGCAGTATTATAGTAGTTATATTCTTGTATATAGGAGCAGTATTATAGTAGCTATATTCTTGTATATAGGGAGCAGTATTATAGTAGTTATATTCTTGTATATAGGGCAGTATTATAGTAGTTATATTCTTGTATATAGGGGCAGTATTATAGTAGTTATATTCTTGTATATAGGGGCAGTTTTATAGTAGTTATATTCTTGTACATAGAGGGCAGTGTTATAGTGGTTATATTCTTGTATATTGGAGCAGTATTATAGTGGTTATATTCTTGTATATAGGGGCAGTATTATAGTAGTTATATTCTTGTATATAGGGGGCAGTATTATAGTGGTTATATTCTTGTATATAGGGGCAGTATTATAGTAGTTATATTCTTGTATATAGGGGGCAGTATTATAGTAGTTATATTCTTATATATAGGAGCAGTATTATAGTAGTTATATTCTTGTATATAGGAGCAGTATTATAGTAGTTATATTCTTGTATATAGGGGGCAGTATTATAGTGGTTATATTCTTGTATATAGGGGGCAGTATTATAGTAGTTATATTCTTGTATATAGGGGGCAGTATTATAGTAGTTATATTCTTGTATATAGGGGTAGTATTATAGTAGTTATATTCTTGTATATAGGAGCAGTATTATAGTAGTTATATTCTTGTATATAGGGGCAGTATTATAGTAGTTATATTCTTGTATATAGGGGGCAGTATTATAGTAGTTATATTCTTGTATATAGGGGCAGTATTAGGCTGGGTTCACACGACCAGGTTACGTCCGTAATGGACGGAACGTATTTCGGCCGCAAGTCCCGGACCGAACACACTGCAGGGGGCCGGGCTCCTAGCATCATTGTGATGTACGACGCTAGGAGTCCCTGCCTCGCTGCAGGACAACTGTCCCGTACTGTAATCATGATTACAGTACGGGACAGTTGTCCTGCAGCGAGGCAGGGACTCCTAGCGTCGTACATAACTATGATGCTAGGAGCCCGGCTCCCTGCACTGTGTTCGGTCCGGGACTTGCGGCCGAAATACGTCCGTCAATTACGGACGTAATTAGTGTGTGTGCACATACCCTAAGAGATCTGATCCGGTGGTATTTTTCACAATGGTAGTAAGGTCACATTCAGCCTGGTCTTCTATAGGGAAACATTGAGGACGTGTCGCAGTAAATCAGCAGAACAGATGGGACGTACCCCGCTGTCTGGGCAAACTTTCCGCCGACTCCACCTGACAAGGCGATGTCAGACGTATCTCACCTCAAGTTCAACACGCAGCTCGCCATAAGAAACCGCATCTGTCCATCCAAGGACGAATGCACGAAGCGTTGCGGAATCTCAGCGGTGAAATTTCCATGGAAAAGTATTTCTAGTTTTTGCAGTGCAACCGGCAAACGCACAACCTGTATATTTCTTCATCGCGCCGAGAAGGGCAACGTAAAGCCACTAAGACCCAAAGCGAAATATTTAACAGGGCCCTCACCAACCATGCGCCATTTACTTTACGGCCTGGGTCCGACTGGTATATCTGCACCCCTATAGATATACAAATAGACGGACGTGAAGCATCCTATTTATCTTCATCTCATTTTCCAATATGGCCACCACATGATTGTCTCACAAAGAACATATGGACGACATTGAGGAGGATCTCTGCGAATAATCTGGAGGTCTGGAGACGTGTTTTGTATGGACGGCCATTCACGAGAGTGGCTGCCATGTAATACTACAGTAAATATCACCCAGCCGGACATACCCTTTTAGAATCAATGATGGCGCCAAAACAGCAAACAACGCAAGTTATCAGATCAACCTTCAAAAGGTCGCCGTCAAGTCAGAAAATTTACCCATAAAAATGTCCAACCTAAAACCACAAGGCCTCATATATGGCAAGTAGTTGCCCCTGGCAACCAATTGGATGACTGCTTTCATTTTAAAAAGTGTGATAGAAAAATGAAAGGTAGAATCCGATTGGTTGCTATGGGTAAGTCTCTAAGACAGCCATTTTAAAGGACACTCCTTAAACATGCAAAATGGCCGCCTCAAGTGGACGCCGGGTTAAATATGACATCAATACACGTTTAAATTAATTTATGACCACTCAAGTGATTTGTCTCCTAATAAGACGATAATCCAGGCCCGCGAGGCACTTAGACGCCAACCGTGTAAATAGTAGAGCACTTAGCGTAATGACATATTAGAAATTCCACATCCAAACGATTTTAACAGTCAGCGGCGTCGGACGACCATTTTGGTTAGAGGACAGAACAACCTATAAACAGATCTGACAAATGCTCGCAGCAGCACAGAGTGTTTCAGTAAGCAAACGTGCAGGCACGATCTATGAAGAGGTCAGCGAGGACAGAGCTCACACACTGAGAATGGCAGAAGCAAGGCCCCCAGCAGCACAGAGTATTTCAGGAGAAGTGTGCCGTTTTTGTAGAAGCCACCGACACGTCCAATCGTGCGATGAGTTTAGCGAGGACAGGGCAAGTGTCCTTAAGTGAGGAACAGAGGTTATAGCGAAAGGTATAGAACCCCAGCAGCACAGAGTATTTCAGGCGAGACATGCGTGGATGTGTGGTTAGAGAGCGGCGGACAGTCCTTATCTACCATCTTATTTTATGTTCCACAAATAGACCCAATAAAGACGGACGCGTGTTATTATCTGCGGTCTAATAGCTTTACAGCTCCATCCATAAAGTCATTTATCAAAGCAAACACCAGAAAAACGTATCAGAACAAGCCGATCGCGGTTACGAAGATACAGCGGCAGGCATTTTAGAGTCTGGAAAAGCGCCAAAGGATGCGCACGTTAAAGGACGAGCAGATATTAAAAAATGCACATTTACACACCCCATATCTAACCGCCAGTCAGAAAATTACGGATAACTGGCATGTAAAAAAAAAATACCTGAAACTTTTAAATTGATTAGCCAATATGCCCCATTCTGGACGCCTGTCTCTTTAAGAAATGTATTTAAAGGGATAGAGTCACTAAAATAAAAAAGGGAAATAACATCCCGTAAAGTACGCCCCCAGGACGCTGGGTGTTGAAGGGAAATGAGACAGGAATATTTTTTTTACAATCAGTAATTATCACCATTAGTTTCAGCTACTGAACTCGATCCCAGGAGCAGAGTCTCTCTTTACGACTGTTGTAAAACAATTACAATACTAAATTTTATTGTGTTTAAATTAGATTACACTCCATACAGTAAACTATTCCTTTATCTCCTCATCGCTCTGTACAGTACTGGGGGATGGGGAACGTCTACTATTGAAGAGGAGCGGACCCTGTCCTAGTCAAACTGCTGTAAAGCAAGACCTTCCTGCTGCGAGGATGCGGCACAACATATGACAACATGAAAACTTAAAGCTACAGCGTCAGTTTGAGCAATATTACACATAAAAATTAGGACAACTGCGCTTATTTGTGCTGCCAACTGTGACGCCCCATTAATGATGGCGGGAAAGTTTCTGAATAAGATCCAGGACAATAGAAGGTACGGTGGGTGAGGGGCGCACCGCGAGACTCTGTACACCTGAAATTCCAAGCCCAGAGTCGTCATCTGATAGTCTGGAAAAACGAGATCTCTAGAAAAAGACCCGAAGGAAAGAAAACGCTGCAGCCGGATGTCACGAACAGAACGAGGGAAAGCAAGAAACGGCCAAAGTTACATACAGGAGTGCGCTGCCGAGCCGTGTATCTAAGCCAATCATGTGTGATACTGTCTGCCGAGCCGTGTATCTAATCCTATCATGTGTGATACTGTCTGCTGAGCCGTGTATCTAATCCTATCATGTGTGATACTGTCTGCTGAGCCGTGTATCTAATCCTATCATGTGTGATACTGTCTGCTGAGCCGTGTATCTAATCCTATCATATGTGATACTGTCTGCTGTGCTGGTGTATCTAATCCTATCATGTGTGATACTGTCTGCTCAGCTGTGTATCTAATCCTATCATGTGTGATACTGTCTGCTCAGCTGTGTATCTAATCCTATCATGTGTGATACTGTCTGCTGAGCTGTGTATCTAATCCTATCATGTGTGATACTGTCTGCTGAGCTGTGTATCTAATCCTATCATGTGTGATACTGTCTGCTGAGCTGTGTATCTAATCCTATCATGTGTGATACTGTCTGCTGAGCCGTGTATCTAATCCTATCATGTGTGATACTGTCTGCTGAGCCGTGTATCTAATCCTATCATGTGTGATACTGTCTGCTGAGCCGTGTATCTAATCCTATCATGTGTGATACTGTCTGCTGAGCTCTGTATCTAATCCTATCATGTGTGATACTGTCTGCTGAGCCGTGTATCTAATCCTATCATGTGTGATACTGTCTGCTGAGCTGTGTATCTAATCCTATCATGTGTGATACTGTCTGCTGAGCTGTGTATCTAATCCTATCATGTGTGATACTGTCTGCTGAGCTGTGTATCTAATCCTATCATGTGTGATACTGTCTGCTGAGCTGTGTATCTAATCCTATCATGTGTGATACAGTCTGCTGAGCCGTGTATCTAATCCTATCATGTGTGATACTGTGCTGAGCTGTGTATCTAATCCTATCATGTGTGATACTGTCTGCTGAGCTGTGTATCTAATCCTATCATGTGTGATACTGTCTGCTGAGCTGTGTATCTAATCCTATCATGTGTGATACTCTGCTGAGCTGTGTATCTAATTCTATCATGTGTGATACTGTCTGCTGAGCTGTGTATCTAATCCTATCATGTGTGATACTCTGCTGAGCTGTGTATCTAATTCTATCATGTGTGATACTGTCTGCTGAGCTGTGTATCTAATCCTATCATGTGTGATACTCTGCTGAGCTGTGTATCTAATTCTATCATGTGTGATACTGTCTGCTCAGCTGTGTATCTAATCCTATCATGTGTGATACTGTACTGAGCTGTGTATCTAATCCTATCATGTGTGATACTGTCTGCTGAGCTGTGTATCTAATCCTATCATGTGTGATACTGTGCTGAGCTGTGTATCTAATCCTATCATGTGTGATACTGTCTGCTGAGCTATGTATCTAATCCTATCATGTGTGATACTATCTGCTGAGCCGCTGGATCTAATCCTATCATGTGTGATACTGTCTGCTCAGCTGTGTATCTAATCCTATCATGTGTGATACTGTCTGCTGAGCTGTGTATCTAATCCTATCATGTGTGATACTGTCTGCTGAGCTGTGTATCTAATCCTATCATGTGTGATACTGTCTGCTGAGATGGTGTATCTAATCCTGTCACGTGTGATACTGTCTGCTGAGCTGTGTATCTAATCCTATCATGTGTGATACTGTCTGCTGAGCTGTGCATCTAATCCTATCATGTGTGATACTGTCTGCTGAGCTGTGTATCTAATCCTATCATGTGTGATACAGTCCGCTGAGCTGTGCATCTAATCCTATCATGTGTGATACTGTCTGCTGAGCTGTGTATCTAATCCTACCATGTGTGATACTGTCTACTGAGCCATGTATCTAATCCTATCATGTGCGATACTGTCCGCTGAGCTGTGTATCTAATCCTATCATGTGTGATACTGTCTGCTGAGCCACGTATCTAATCCTATCATGTCTGATACTGTCTGCTGAGCTGTGTATCTAATCCTATCATGTGTGATACTGTCTGCTGATCTGTGTATCTAATCCTATCATGTGTGATACTGTCTGCTGAGCCGTGTATCTAATCCCTTCATGTGTGATACTGTCTGCTGAGTGGTGTATCTAATCCTATCTTGTGTGATGCCCCATGCACACGGCCACAGTGGACAGCCACCACATTTCCATATAAAGTATGGGAGCACGGTCCGTAAAAAGCGAGAGATCTGACAGGTCGTGTCTTTTGCGCAGCCTTTCTATGGCCCGGACTCCTTGCCGCAAAAACACGGGACAAAAAACTCAACAGAAAGTCTATGAGTCCGTACTCCGATACATCGGCGTTCCATAAAATGCCGACCAGACACGAAGCGGCCGAGCGCTCACATGAGATCTCCTGCCGCTTCATTTTAGCGATTGGTGGGGGTCTCAGTGCTCGGACCCCCCCCCCCCCAATCCAAACTTCCGACACTTCAGAAGTTTGTTGAAAGTTTAGTTTCCCCTTTAAGAAACTTTAAACAGGTAAAAAATAATAATAGTAACAGTAACCGTGGGCGACAGACAATAAATCAGTCGCTGGAATTAATTTTTCGTAGAATTTGCCGATTTCAATAAAGTGGCGCTCCGCCCCTGGTCACAAGTTACACCGGAGCCGGCGGAGGACAGGACCAGGCACAGGATCTCCTCATTATTCATCGTTACTTCTTCTTCACGTCTCTTGTGACCCGAAGGGGTGAACTTGACAGTAACCACAGCGCTACCTGCCCTGCCCTCCCCTACCTGCCCTCCCCTCTACCTGCCCTCCACCTGCCCTGCCCTCCACCTGCCCTGCCCTCCCCTCCTCTACCTGCCCTGCCCTACCTGCCCTGCCCTGCCCTCCCCTCTACCTGCCCTCCACCTGCCCTGCCCTCCACCTGCCCTCCCCTCCTCTACCTGCCCTCCCCTCCACCTGCCCTGCCCTCCCCTCCACCTGCCCTGCTCTCCCCTCCACCTGCCCTGCCCTGCACCTGCCCTCCCCTCCTCTACCTGCCCTCCCCTCCTCTACCTGCCCTCCCCTCCTCTACCTGCCCTGCCCTCCCCTCCTCTACCTGCCCTGCCCTCCTCTACCTGCCCTGCCCTGCCCTCCCCTCCACCTGCCCTGCCCTCTACCTGCCCTGCCCTCCCCTCAACCTGCCCTGCCCTCCCCTCAACCTGCCCTGCCCTCCCCTCAACCTGCCCTGCCCTCCCCTCAACCTGCCCTGCCCTCCCCTCAACCTGCCCTGCCCTCCCCTCAACCTGCCCTGCCCTCCCCTCAACCTGCCCTGCCCTCCCCTCAACCTGCCCTGCCCTCCCCTCTACCTGCCCTGCCCTCCCCTCTACCTGCCCTGCCCTCCCCTCTACCTGCCCTGCCCTCCACCTGCCCTCCCCCCCAGCAGCGGGTCACACCGGGCACGTAGCGCTCCGATCACTATCCCTGGCAGCCCGGTGACAGCGCACAATGTTTGATCAGGTTTGTTTGCCCAGTCCGGCCCACAATGGATCTGGAGCCGCATCAAGGGACGGCGTCACACCCACAGGTCCCGCAAAACAGGGAGCGACACAGCCCAGGACAAGCAACATCTCTGGGAACCAATATGGCCGCCATCACCGTATCACAAACGTATTCACCGCCATATTGGCCTTCACCCAGCTTTCCCAGAAACAGGACCAAACCCAGCTATGCGGAATAGGGACCTCTGGGCACCCGCAGGGCCCGAGTGTTACTGCGACCTCCGCACCCCGTATAGCTCAGCCCCTGATCCCGCACTAATCTGTATAATACAACAGCATCGCCCATATAACCCAGCTTTCCCAGGCACCCGCGGGCCAAATCGGAGCAGTGATACATCACTATATCCAGTTTTATGGCACAGGATGTTAATCTGTAAACACAGACACGGGACGTCACCCAACTTTCCCAGCACTCTTAAGAAACGATACTTCCCCCATCCCATTGTACTAGTGTAGATTTGCCGTTCAGGAGTTTGGGAGAGCTGGGTGACTACATTTTTATAGTGAATTAAACACATATAGAGGGCTTTCCGCCTCTTCAGCGCACGCAGCGTGTCCGTAGTGATAGTGAGCAGAACCCTCCAGCTGTGGAGGCCTGAATAGGCCGCAGCCTGATGTGTACAAACAAAGCGGTAATGTGCGGCGGGGGCGGGGCGCTCCCATCTCCCGCAGAGACACTTGATTTGTTGCTTCGTGCTCCTCGCTGGCCCAACATAAAAAGCGGTTTCAGTCAGGAGAGCGCTGAAAAGTGGCGCCCGGCAGGAGAAAACGGCGCTGTAATCACCCGTCACATAAACACAAGAGAAAGGGGGACAAAAGCCGCATTGTGCCAACGCAAAACAACATCTGCGCCCACCCAGCGTGGCCCCTCATTACCAAGTGGAGGCTCTCAGGAATTATTAGATCAGTGGTCATATATAACACCACAAGACACTCCTGCAGGGGTGTATCACACACGATAGGATTAGATACAGCAACAGTATCACACACGATAGGATTAGATACAGCAACAGTATCACACACGATAGGATTAGATACAGCAACAGTATCACACACGATAGGATTAGATACAGCAACAGTATCACACACGATAGGATTAGATACAGCAACAGTATCACACACGATAGGATTAGATACAGCAACAGTATCACACACGATAGGATTAGATACAGCAACAGTATCACACACGATAGGATTAGATACAGCAACAGTATCACACATGATAGAGAGCTTTGTATCTAAGCCTGACAGTATCACACGTGATTGGATTAGATACACCGGCTCAGCAGGCAGTATCACACGTGACTGGATTAGATACACAGCAGGCAGTATCACACGTGACAGGATTAGATACACAGCAGGCAGTATCATACATGACAGGATTAGATACACAGCAGGCAGTATCACACGTGACTGGATTAGATACACAGCCGACAGTATCACACATGACAGGATTAGATACACAGCAGGCAGTATCACACATGACAGGATTAGATACACAGCAGGCAGTATCACACATGACAGGATTAGATACACAGCAGACAGTATCACACGTGACAGGATTAGATACACAGCAGGCAGTATCACACATGACAGGATTAGATACACAGCAGACAGTATCACACGTGACAGGATTAGATACACAGCAGGCAGTATCACACGTGACCGGATTAGATACACAGCAGGCAGTATCACACGTGACCGGATTAGATACACAGCAGGCAGTATCACACATGACTGGATTAGATACACAGCAGGCAGTATCACACATGACTGGATTAGATACACAGCAGGCAGTATCACACGTTACTGGATTAGATACACAGCAGACAGTATCACACGTGACCGGATTAGATACACCGGCTCAGTTTTGCCTTTCTTCTAGAACACCACTTCATGTTAGTGTATCGGTGAAATTTTTGCCCGCATAATACCACCGCCATATAGTGCCCACTTAATACCATCTTATAATGTCTGCACAATACCGCCCTATAGTGCCCGCATAATACTGTCATAGTGCCCACATAATACCGCCATATAGTGCCCGCCTAATACCGCCCTATAGTGCCCGCCTAATACCGCCCTATAGTGCCCGCCTAATACCGCCCTATAGTGCCCGCATAATACCGCCCTATAGTGCCCGCCTAATACCGCCCTATAGTGCCCGCATAATACCGCCATATAGTGCCCGCATAATACCGCCATATAGTGCCCGCCTAATACCGCCCTATAGTGCCCGCCTAATACCGCCATATAGTGCCCGCCTAATACCGCCATATAGTGCCCGCCTAATACCGCCCTATAGTGCCCGCCTAATACCGCCCTATAGTGCCAGCATAATACTGCCCTATAGTGCCCGCATAATACCGCCATATAGTGCCCGCCTAATACCGCCCTATAGTGCCCGCATAATGCCGCCCTTTACTGGCCGCATAATACCACCCGCATACCACCGCTACGTAGCACCTGCATACTACCACCGCCACACCGCGCCCGCATTATACCGCCATATAGTTAAAAAAATAACAGTGCCATGAAAAAAATAAAATAAGGCCAGCTGCTAGGAGAACGCTTACAGGGCATGATGTGGGGTACAGGGTAATGACGGCCCGTCGGCATTTGGGCGACACAAATCATCTACCGCGTAGAAATCTCCCGCAGAGTGAGCGGTGTTTAGTGTTGCAGGCACAGATATCACCGCGTATCTACAGGACTATAAATATTTCAGGAGACGTCGCACCTCGTCTAGGAGCAGGTAACGTGTCAGACCCGCACTAATGGCTTTCCCATCACGATACGGGGGAGGGGGCGCACCGCGATGCTCCTATCACTTAGGGTGGGATGTGCTCGCTCTGCTTGTATTTCCTAATTAAGACTCCTGAGATATAAATAGAGAAATATGCAAATTATTCTACAAACGTCTGGAGTATGGCGAGGAGGGAACCGTGCGCCGCAGCAGTGACTCATGTCATACGCCGTGTAGGCGATCTAGTAATCTCTCATTTTTATATCAGCTTGTATCTGAAAAAAATATATATAAAATTAATTTAAAAAAAAAAAAAAAAAAAGTCTAGGAGGGGCGTTGTCAGCCGCCATATTTCTTTTAAAGTGAAAGCGCATCAAAAATAAAAAAATGGCCGCCATTACGGTAAATTAAAAAAAAATTGTTTTTTAGACTATGCCGTGGTCCGTAGCCAGTTGGAAAGGGACTACATACCCAGGCATGCTGGGAGGTGTAGTTCTCCAACAGCTGTAGAGTACACACAATAGGCCTTTGCTATGCAGACGCTCAGGAGGACGTGTTAGTCACATGGCCATTTACGACACCACAAACCATCTTGAATCTGCGTATGAAAGGTGACCACATCTGTACTAACAGAGCCATGAATGCATCATGGGGGCCAACAACCCCCCACCCCCCCTCTGTGAGACATAACAGGGCGCATATAAGGAACCAGGGTCAATGATTAACACCGTCTATTGTCTGCGGATCACTCCTTAGGAATGAAGGAGGACAGCTACCCCCAGGGCAGAGATCCCATATTAATTAACCAGCAGCCTGCAGGGAGATACAGTCTGCTTCACGGTCCCTGGTGAGGGCAGGGGAAAAAATAAAAAACAGCCTTTTGCCAGTCCTCAGCCACGAAGAAGATACAGAAATCTTAACATCACAAGGGCAGTTTTTAGAAAAAGGAAAGTTTATGAGACCCCCTGACCAGTGAAAGCGATCTTTACTGCCCCTATACATGATCCAACTTGGTAATACTGCTCATAAAAATTGTATGTTCCCCTTTAAGATATTGCTCAGGGGTGTTGCTTAAGAATCCTGGGCCCGCCCCTGAGCATTCCATGCCGTTAGAACACAGTTGTCTTCTAATATGGATGAGAAAAACCAATTCAGCGCTTCCTTTGCCCCCCAATATAACCAGCACAAGGACCACCAGAACATGTTGGAGTTGGTAACAGACTCGACCTTGAAGTACCTTCCAGTCCCATATGTCATCCCAAACTCAGCTGAGTAAACACCATCAAAAGGTTGACCATCCCAGCTAACAACCGATGCCCTTTTTGGGACCATAATAGACCCGGTTGGTGACTCTTAAAAGAGCAGGTGTCAGCATAATGTATGTAAGTCAAGTTGTCAATAACAAATACAGCCATACAGTTATATGCGATCCTGGAAAAGCTGGGTGACTACCTACACAACCTCCGTTACATCTCTCACAGCTTTCCCTTAAAGGTAAATGGACATCAGGCTTCCATATCCCTGAATAATTTGGCACATTTATCGATGTGGAGTATGGGAAAGCTGAGTGACAACCTCTATGGGAGCAGTTATGACGACCATATTAAAATCACCCAGCTTTCCAGAAAAATATCTTTTTTTTAAAACTTAAAAAGGAATTGTCCACTTTGGACAATCGCTACTTGTTAGAAGGGATCTTGACATTAAGTAGATCAAAATGACCCCTATTGATCGGCTTTGATCTGGGGAGAACCTGGCAGTAAGTGTTCAATTTCTCTGCAGTGCCACCACAGGAGAAATGGAGTATTACACCGTGCCCATTAATATCAATGTGTTGTCTGTTTATGAACCCCTCCTGATTAGACCATAATACCTGTAAAGGATGTTTATAGTCAACAGGTCCCAACAAATACAGAAAAATAAGACCCCACCGCCAGACTGACAAATATGAACAATATTAAGGATTAAAATTAAAACATTTGAAGGATTTGACCGTAGCAACCAATCAGATTACTGCTTATAAGCGAGACAGCCATTTTGACCGTATGGACCGTCAGATGAATAGGAGTCAATGAAATCATTAAAAAAAAAACAGGCATTTTTGATGTCACGCTCATAAATAAACGGCAAAATATAGATTTTATACTGTTCACCATTTAAAATGGGAGGAGCTTATTCAAACAAGGGGGGGGGGGTGTTTAATTACATTTGCATAGTTAAAAACAATTTTTTATTTCATTTTAAATTCTAATTAGGTCATATTTTTATTTTATATTTATTGAAAAAATTTGAACAATTCACAAAAATGTTCAAATAAATTGCCAAGTTATAAATTTTATAATATTAAAAAAATATATATATTTTAGACGCTTTGTTGATTGTTGACCTAATTTGGGCCTAGGTCTATAATAAGTTATATGCAATCCATAAAAAAAATAAAAAATAATAATTATATATATATAATAATAAAATTAAAACAATTTTAAAGGCATAATCAACGCCAAAATTTCAGACCTCCCCAAAAACGCGCTTTTCTGGATCAGGATTCTGCTAACTTCCAAATGACCCAAAGCTCAACCATCAAAGTCTTTTTTGATGCCACCTCCACAGAACGTCCATCTCCCCAGATGACCACCACCATAGAAAGCGAGGCTGCAGGGGACACAATAACACTCTCTCGGCGCAGTTTGCAGAGAGTCATTTGGAATTTTAACACTTTAGTTCCACATTCCGTCGCCAGGATGTCAAGTGAATGGGAGGGGCACAGTTATTGGGTACATAGTGCCCAGCATTCCTCAGCCCAGGCTACACAGCCGTCTCGATGGTGTTAAACCCAAAGCAGGAGAGTACAATGTTGATATTTTTGTGCCCCCCCCCCCCCCCAACCTAGTCACACACCAACAGAACTCAAAGGGAAATGCTACTCTGCTGTTGTCATGTGACATCGCCATTGAGTTCCGTCGTAGCGCGACTGTGTCAACTAAAACTTTTTGGAAAGTCATCAAGTCGGTCACCTTGATATGGAGAAGATTGCTGCTCGACTTCAGAGGCCACGGGTCAGCTCGAATAGGAAGTCACCTCGTAGACCCCGGCCTTAGGTTCCTCAAAATACACTCAATTACCTTCCCATAGACATTAGGTCTGGGAATTTAAGGGCTACCGGTCATTCGGAGGACACCTTCAAAAACATACCGGGACAGATCGTCCATTGTAATTGCCCTACAGCCAATAACAATCCTTCATCCTTGACCGGCAAGACCAATAAACATCCAACCATTGATGGGACTTCAAATTTTTTCCAGATATTTGTCAACCAACAAGAACATTTTCCAAAAACAGTCTAACAAATCAGACCTCCAAGGGGCTTGTTGGTATTTGTGGGTTCCGGCCAGGTGCAATGGGTCTTCCTGGGATACGTCCTATGCAGGTACCTGCGTAGTGACCGAGTAGAGGTGTACTGCTCATCGGTGGTCTGTTCTCTATGGAGGTGGCGATGTACCTGCACAGGACAAATCCTGCGACCCAATCAATGACTGTGACCCACGTCAACAAGAACGAGGAACCCAAGAAGAACCCTACGTAGAAGATGGCTTCCATTGCTGCAAATCCCGATGCCCTACAATCAGACAGTTCATCAGGAACCACCAAGAAAAAAAAAAAAAGAAAAAAAATTGATGAATGTTTTTGTAATGTGGATTCCGGGTAACGATTTGACCTTGAACGTCACATGATTATTCCAAAATTATTGGTGGTGACGTCAATCCAAGGAGGTTCTGGAGAAGGTGCACAGCACCATCTTAGGCCAAACCGTGGCGATCTCGGACAACGGTGCCATAAACAATTGTTACACCTCCACCTCTGAAGTTTCCTACAACTTTCCGTTACTGACCAACGTAACCCCAGGAAATTAACCCTTCGAATCTATGCAGACGACTTCCTGTACCGTAATCACTCTACTAAATTCACTCACGAGAAGTCTGGCCTTTTGGGAACTTTATGACTATGTGGGACCTACGATCGTGCTCCAGTTTGGGGCACAGTTCTACACATCTCATCAGAAGTCTCTGGGGGGGGGGGGGAATAACAATCCTGATCTGGGACGCCCATAGCCAATATGGGACTCATTAAAATACGCTTGGCTGACACCAAAAGGTCCCAAACTCCGCTGTGGGCCCCATAGCCAGCAGGCAACGAATGGGGGGGCCAGAGATTCCAAGTTCAACCACAGGTCCCTCATAGTCAGCAGGTGCCTGCCGGTCAGTATAGGACTTGGGACAACCAGCAGGCAATGGGGACCAGCCATAACAAAGTTGAAGGCCTCCCCATAGCCTGTTGGTAATATGGGACCCCGATAACCAACAGAAGGGCTGACAGTCAATGGCAAGCCCAATAGGGGGACACCCTATAGTCGGTAGGTGATCAATAGTCATCTACCAGCTTTAAGGTGCCCCATTAACGGTCAGTAAACTGCTAGATATGAGGTCATGGGTCCCAATTATTGGCAGTCACCTTCTGGCTATGGGGGTCCACTACTGTTATTGTAGATCCCCCCCATAGATTGTTAATCGTCTGATGGTTATGGGGGTTAGGATCACATGTCCCTCATCACCGGCAGGCAATGCGGAGGGGCACTCATGATCACAAGTTTACAGGCCCACTTAGGGGGGACCACGATCATAAACTTAATCGTAGGGCCCCCATAACTGGCAGGAGAGTCTCAGCCAATGTGGGACCTATGATCCAAATAGCGGGACCCCCCTAGTCAGCAAAGAAACAGGCCGCCCTGGAGGAACCCGTCCCCTACCCCCCATACGATCTCGCTGCCAACGTCTTCCACCCCAAATTCCAAGTTAAAGACCATAGAGGAAGCGGGCACAGGGTAAGGTTGTGCCCACCATGTTATCTGCAGGTAATACATCTCTATTACGCCATATTAGTCTGTGTACCGCAACGTGAACGATTAACACGTCCTCCGATATCCCACAACAGTCAACGACCATCACCGATCCATCGTACCAATGCGAAGTGAACAAAAGGGGGTGACCCCTTCCCCCTCAGCAGACAATCACAAGCCTAGTAAGGTATTAGTGGGCAGCTCCCCCCAACCAGCTGCATCCCTCCCTGGGCAGACACTTTAGGAAAGTCCAGGGCTTCATCGGGCCTGCTGGAGGGGACAGGCCAGCCATATAGATTCATAATCCAATAACGCCACCTGGTAGAAGCATGGGATTAACCGCCCCTTATCTCCAGATTATATTAATGGGATTGTAATATGGATTAAGATTATGAACAAGCGTGGAGCAGATCTACAGAACATAATAAGATCACAGCGTGGAAATCCTATAACCGTACAGTCACCGGACCCCCCTCCCGAACCCCAAATGTAGATTAGATCGGACCGGTATCAGATCTAATGGCAGCGGATCCTTAGATCCCCCCCTCCCAGAGCAGAGAATGGCTCCCATCAGATCACTTACAATGTATCAGCTCAGTGTTACAATGTAGCAGCTCAATGTTACAATGTATCAGCTCAGCGTTACAATGTATCCCAACCCCCCCCAATCCTGATCTCCAGCCAAGGAGACCCCCCAACAAGTGCAAAAAAAAAACATAATATCATTGCAGATTTTATGCGGCTTACCCCAAGCGGCTAGGAAAATCCTCAGACATGTGCAATCCCCCAGCTTCCAGGATCACTTCTTGGAAAAGGAGGAGGAGGGGGAAGGGAGGGAAGCAGGACGGTGGCTGTTTAAAAAAAAAGGAGGAGGGGAGGTAGAGTCTCCTTTTATACGAGAAGCTTTTGTTGTCCGGGGTTGAGTTAAAAAATCCACATTTTGCAAAAAGGACAGAAATTTTTGAAAAAAAATCCCAGTTCCGGTGAGTCGATCCCTGTGGATTAGGGCAGATTTCCAGGCGCATCGATCAAGTGATTGCCAGGATCTGTAGATGTGAGCGTAGTTGTGTGTCTCTCCAGAATGCAGATACTACACCTCTGTGCTGATCCAAGGACAACCCTTTCCCTTCCTCCTTTCCTATCCCTTCCTCCTCCTCCGCCTGCCCCCTCCTCCTCAGCTCCTGCCCTCTCCCACCATTGTCTACAGTCACAGATCTCCTTTCTCTTTCTAATGTGTGGCTGCTACAAGGGATCTGGACCTCAGGGCTTCCCCCTTGATCTTATTTTGGGACATTATCCTATTATTTTGGCCGGATTTGTTTTTGCAACGCCGTCACGTGAGAAGACAAACAGATCCCTTTGTTGGAAGATGGCACTGCCACATGTAGGACCACTGCCATGGCACTAGGGGGAGCTGTGTAAGACTAAAACGTATCGGGGTATCTAAGAGCCTAGTGTAAATTATGCATTGGGGGGTAATTATAAAAAATATTGCCCCAAATTCCCGCTACAGGTTGCGAAAATGTTTTGTCTATGCAAAATTCCCCAGTAAATATTATTTCCAATTACCTTCAGTTATATCTGTATGTGGGAAAGCTGGGTGGGAATAAGTAAGGCCGCTCTAACAGGGGTTGTTACTCAGATTTGCCTAGTTGTAACCCTCCGCCCCTCCGATCCTAATCATTTGCACAATAAGGCAGGTTTGCCATTCAGGAATCTGGGAAAGCTGGGTGGTAATTAGTAGGGCTACACTCACAGGGCTTCTTACTAAGATTACTCCGTTTTCAGTACAGTACACGTGCCTAATTATGTGGCAATAACCCACTTCCCCCTTTCCGATCCCATATCTATGTACAATAGGGCAAGTTTGTCATTCAGGAATCCGGAAAAGCTGGGTGGTAATTAGTAAAGCTACTCTCACAGGGGTTGTAACTCAGATTTCTCAGTTTACTGTACAGTACACTTGTCAAGTTATGCGGCGATAACCCCCCCCCCCCCCCGAATCCATATCTATGTACACTAATGCAAGTTTGCCATTCAGGGATATGGGAAAGCTGGGTGGTGATTAGTAAGGCCGATCTCACAGGATTTCTCCATTTGCTGTACAGTACACCTGCCTAGTTATGAGGTGATAAACCCACTGATGCCATACCTTTATAGAATAGCTGGGTGGTAAATAATATGGACTGTGGTACTAATCTCAAAATACTTGTTGGGCCCTTCACTGAACTGGACAGCAGATCTCTTGTTATGCTGCAGGGAAAGTTGGGTGACACGCTCTTGTGGAGTTGTAATGGCGGTGATTGATCAGTACCCAGCTTTCACAGGAACAGATATCATTATAAATAAATAGACAATAAAAGACAAATTGGGAGTTTGGGATTTGATGACTATAAATTCAAAGATTTACCAATTTCTCACATAAGGGTGACTGTCACTTTAAATCCACCAGGAGGGGCGGAGCCAGGCAGACAGAGGACCCGCCCAGGCTAGGAGAGGAGCTTTGCTGCAAAGCATCATGGTCCTGATTTTATTGCAGCATTACAAGTGGTTTCTGGGTCCCAGTAATGTCATATTTTGCCATGAGAACCCCGATATCTGTCTCTTCCTATTGGCCGATACTGCCACCAAAGAGGGAGGGGATTCTAAGCAATATAAAAATGGGGTCCCTCTCCTTCGATTATAAACTTGGAATATATTACTGCAAACCTGCAGCGACTGATAACCAAGGCCAGAGCGGAGGGCGATCACTACCGGGGTACCCGCAGGAGGAGGATCTGTTCCTCCATAGTGTCCCCGCTATTTTCACGTGTATCTAAGCCTATCATGTGTGATACTGTCTGTGTAGCCGCTGTATCTAATCTTGTCATGTGTGATACTGTCTGCTGAGCTGTGTATCTAATCCTATCATGTGCGATACTGTCTGCTGAGCGGTGTATCTAATCCTATCATGTGTGATACTGTCTGTGTAGCCGGTGTATCTAATCCTATCATGTGTGATACTGTCTGCTGAGCCAGTGTATCTAATCCTATCGTGTGATACAGTCTGCTGAGCTGTGTATGTAATCCTATCATGTGTGATACTGTCTACTGAGCCAGTGTATCTAATCCTATTATGTGTGATACTGTCTGCTGAGCCGTGTATCTAATCCTATCATGTGTGATACTGACTGCTGAGCTGTGTATCTAATCCCATCATGTGTGATACTGTCTGTGTAGCCGGTGTATCTAATCCTATCATGTGTGATACTGTCTGCTGAGCCAGTGTATCTAATCCTATCATGTGTGATACAGTCTGCTGAGCTGTGTATCTAATCCTATCATGTGTGATACTGTCTACTGAGCCAGTGTATCTAATCCTATTATGTGTGATACTGTCTGCTGAGCCATGTATCTAATCCTATCGGGTGATACTGTCTGCTGAGCTGTGTAATCCTATCATGTGTGATACTGCCTGCTGAGCCATGTATCTAATCCTGTCATGTGTGATCACAGTGATAACCAGTGGAGAATGGGTTAACCCCCCGCTTGCCATTAGAGCCAGGTAAGGTAACACCCAGTGAATTCCGTGTAGGGTGCTGCAGTCTACTCCTCTGCGCCCTGCCCGCCTTCCTCTGGAATATGTGAGTCTACGCCGTGCTTCTGGTAGTCAGCCGGGGTCGGTGCAGGTAAAATATGACATTGTCCCGTGCGCTGCAGGTCACGGCCCCTGGGGGCATTGTCACCTTTACCTCTTAGTATTATGTAACGCTGCACTTATAGGGTTTCATATGTAGTGGAGAGAAATGGAACGTTTTCACCTGTGGCCATATAGACCAATTAAAGGGATAGTTCAGTTTGTGTCTCTTCCATCCACGTGCCCATAGATAACCACAGTCTGAGGATCGGTCCTGTACAGGTGTATCTAATCCTGCATGGGGGAATATAGCAAGTGGATTCCCTGGTGGCCAGTGGTGGATTCGTCTTTCTTTCCCTGGGGGCCAGTGGTGGATTGATCTTTCTTTCCCTGGTGGTCAGTGGTGGATTGACCTTGCTTTCCCTGGTGATCGGTGGTGGATTGACCTTGTTTTCCCTGGTGATCGGTGGTGGATTGATCTTTCTTTCCCTGGTGATCAGTGGTGGATTGATCTTGCTTTCCCTGGTGATCAGTGGTGGATTGATCTTGCTTTCCCTGGTGATCAGTGGTGGATTGATCTTGCTTTCCCTGGTGATCGGTGGTGGATTGGTCTTCCTTTCCCTGGTGGTCAGTGGTGGATTCGTCTTTCTTTCATTGGTGGTTAGAGGTGGATTGATCTTTCTTTCCCTGGTGGTCAGTGGTGGATTGACCTTGCTTTCCATGGTGATCGGTGGTGGATTGACCTTGCTTTCCCTGGTGATCGGTGGTGGATTGATCTTGCTTTCCCTGGTGATCGGTGGTGGATTGATCTTGCTTTCCCTGGTGATCGGTGGTGGATTGATCTTGCTTTCCCTGGTGATGAGTGGTGGATTGATCTTGCTTTCCCTGGTGATCAGTGGTGGATTGATCTTGCTTTCCCTGGTGAATAGTGGTGGATTGATCTTGCTTTCCCTGGTGATCAGTGGTGGATTGATCTTGCTTTCCCTGGTGATCAGTGGTGGATTGATCTTGCTTTCCCTGGTGATCAGTGGTGGATTGATCTTGCTTTCCCTGGTGATCAGTGGTGGATTGATCTTGCTTTCCCTGGTGATCAGTGGTGGATTGATCTTGCTTTCCCTGGTGATCAGTGGTGGATTGATTTCTCTTTCCCTGGTGGCCAGTGGTGGATTGATCTTTCTTTCCCTGGTGGCCAGTGGTGGATTGATCTTTCTTTCCCTGGTGGCCAGTGGTGGATTGATCTTTCTTTCCCTGGTGTAAAGGATCTGCCAGGCACAGCTTCGGGGTTAACTCCCAGAACTAATCAGTCAGCACCTGAGAATACATCCCTGAGACTGACTCCTGCTTCCACCATTCAGGCTGGCAGGCTTAGGAGTGGGAGAGCCTATCGTAACCTGGCCAGACTCAGCTAGCTCCCGCCCTCGGTCTATTTAAGCCTGCACTTCCTGTCCCTCGGTGCTTGTTATTGCTTGTGTTTCCCTCCTTGTGGTTTCCTGGCCCAGCTACAGCTCCTTCTATTTTTGATCCTGCTCCATACAGACCCTGGCTTACCGACTACTCTTCTGCTTTTCGTTTTGTACCTCGCACACTCCTGGTTTGACTCGGCTCGTTCACCACTCTGGTTGCTCACGGTGTTGCCGTGGGCAACGGCCCCTTTTCCTTGCTTGTGTTCCTTTGTATGTTTGTCGTGCACTTACTGAGCGCAGGGACCGCCGCCCAGTTGTACCCCGTTGCCTAGGGCGGGTCGTTGCAAGTAGGCAGGGACAGAGTGGCGGGTAGATTAGGGCTCAATTGTCCGTCTCCCTACCCCCTGCCATTACACCTGGTGGCCAGTCGTGGATTGATCTTTCTTTCCCTGGTGGCCAGTGGTGGATTGATCTTTCTATCCCTGGTGGCCAGTGGTGGATTCGTCTTTCTTTCCCTGGTGATCAGTGGTGGATTTATTTCTCTTTCCCTGGTGGCCAGTGGTGGATTG
Source organism: Rhinoderma darwinii (assembly GCF_050947455.1). Lineage (NCBI taxonomy): Eukaryota > Metazoa > Chordata > Amphibia > Anura > Rhinodermatidae > Rhinoderma > Rhinoderma darwinii. Next base: position 4,216,504 of record NC_134698.1, on the reverse strand, counting down.
ATCTTTCTATCCCTGGTGGCCAGTGGTGGATTCGTCTTTCTTTCCCTGGTGATCAGTGGTGGATTTATTTCTCTTTCCCTGGTGGCCAGTGGTGGATTGATCTTTCTTTCCCTGGTGGCCAGTGGTGGATTGATCTTTCTTTCCCTGGTGGCCAGTCGTGGATTGATCTTTCTTTCCCTGGTGGCCAGTGGTGGATTGATCTTTCTATCCCTGGTGGCCAGTGGTGGATTCGTCTTTCTTTCCCTGGTGATCAGTGGTGGATTGATTTCTCTTTCCCTGGTGGCCAGTGGTGGATTGATCTTTCTTTCCCTGGTGGCCAGTGGTGGATTGATCTTTCTTTCCCTGGTGGCCAGTGGTTACATAGTTACATAGTTAGTACGTCTGAAAAAAGACACATGTCCATCAAGTTCAACCAAGGGATGGGAAAAGGGAAGGAAAAATTTCTACACATAGGAGCTAATATTTTTTTGTTCTAGGAAATTATCTAACCCTTTTTTAAAGCCAACTACTGTCCCTGCTGTGACCAGCTCCTGCGGTAGGCTATTCCATAAATTCACAGTTCACAGTGGTGGATTGATCTTTCTTTCCCTGGTGGCCAGTCGTGGATTGATCTTTCTTTCCCTGGTGGCCAATGGTGGATTGATCTTTCTATCCCTGGTGGCCAGTGGTGGATTCGTCTTTCTTTCCCTGGTGATCAGTGGTGGATTGATTTCTCTTTCCCTGGTGATCACTGATTTATTGATCTTGCTTTCCCTGGTGATCAGTGGTGGATTGATCTTGCTTTCCCTGGTGGTCAGTGGTGGATTGATCTTGCTTTCCCTGGTGGTCAGTGGTGGATTGATCTTGCTCTCCCTGGTGGTCAGTGGTGGATTGATCTTGCTTTCCCTGGTGGCCAGTGGTGGATTGGTCTTGCTTTCCCTAGTGGCCACCAGCCCAACAGGGGACATGAATGTTATATAAGACACTACATATCTGTAACATGTCACTGAGTATGTTACTTGGCACTGGGTATATACAGTATCTAGTACCTATGCCCAGTTACATACCCAGTGACGTTTTGCTGATCTTTAGGATCATATACAACATTTAGTCCCAGTGGTTCCCTGCTGGGCTGGTGGTCAGAAGAATGTAAAATGCCCATTGAAAAATGTATTTTTGAATTCCTGGTGCCTTTTGGTACAACATATATAAAATGCAGTGCCCAGTAACATATCCAGTGACTTAGTTTCTGAAATGTAGTGTCTTATACAACATTCAGGTCTCCTGCCGGGCTGGTGGTCAGTAAAATGTAAATGCCCATAGAAACATGTATTTTTTTAAATTCCTGGTGCCCTTTGGTACAACATATACAGCATCCAGTGCCCAGTAACATACCCGGTATTGGGTTGCTGATCTGTAGGGTCATATGCGACATTAAGTCCCCTGCTGGGCTGGTGATCAATAGTATAAAAAAATGTTGTGATTATTATATGCTGTGACCCCGTGTTATATACCCTGTGTTATATACAGTGCCCAGCTCACGGTACACAAGTAGTATATACCATATTCAGTCTCTTGGGGCAGGCTCACATTCTCTGGGTCCTGGGCAAGTATTAGTGACATCACCAAGCAGGCACGTCAGCGGAGACACTTAGCCAATCAGCATTGCTGGACCCTATGTGTGGGGCAAAAGAGTGCCTCGAGCCCTGCCTAGTTGCCCCACCACTCTGGTAAATGTTTGGGGTATATTAGTAGGGCCTATATTCCCCTATAGCAGTCCCTGCCTCGATGAACAAAAACAAGGAGAGCGTATAAAACTTTTGGTGTCCCCGAAGGGGTAGCCGTATGTGGAAGCCACTCACTTTCCCCAACTAATCCAAATGTGCATTTTATCAGTGCTATCAGGGCTACCACTCAGCTATTTAATGTGTACGGCTCCTTTAAGTGTCAGTCTTTACTGTGGTTCTAGGATTTTATTCATGAACCAGGAAGCTGAAAATGGACAATATGCAAAAAGAAATCTGTGGCATGTTATTAGATGTATGGTGACTTCAGCTCACGGTTTTGTAATGTGTATTGCTGCTTTTGTGTCAGTCTTTACTGTAATTCTAGAATTGTATTCATGAACCAGGGAGCTGAAAATCGACAGCTAGGAGTACAATATGCAAAATCAAATATGTGGCATGTTATTCGAAGTGTAAGGACTTCAACTCACAGCTTTGTAATGTGTATTGCTGCTTTGTGTCAGTCTTTACTGTGGTTCTAGAATTTTATTCATGAACCAGGAAGCTGAAAATGGACAGATAGGGGTACAGTATGCAAAAACATATCTGTTGCATGTTATTCGAAGTGTGAGGACTTCAACTCACAGCTTTGTAATGTGTATTGCTGCTTTGTGTCAGTCTTTACTGTGGTTCTAGCATTTTATTCATGAACCAGGAAGCTGAAAATGGACAATATGCAAAAATAAATCTGTGGCATGTTATTAGAGGTAGGAGGACTTTAGCTCACAGCTTTGTAATGTGTATCTCTGCTTTGTGTCAGTCTTTACTGTGGTTCTAGCATTTTATTCATGAACCAGAAGCTCAAGATGAGTAGTTAGGGGTACACCGGAAAGTTGTAGCCTCGGGGACCTTCTGGCTTGAGGGTGCAGGTGACTTTGAGTTTTGGACGTCTCTTCCTGGCATGAAAGACGGCGGATTACTGAGATCGGAGACAGGAAGAGACTGATCGCTAATTACCTGCTGCGCACACGAGCGGGAATCTCGGGTTTGATTACAAGATTACATGGAAATTGCGCATTTCCCAGAGATTCGGAAGAATGAAAAAAATAAATATTTCAATAATTATCCGGATGAATGCGGCGACCACATCGGGGGAGGGGAAATATTCGGCGCAGAACTTCTATACGTTTTATTTGTCTTGATAACGTAGACGAATAAAGTTTCTTAGTTGTGGGTTTGGGCATATATGGGCAGTTTCCTACTCGTTGCCAACCAGGGAAGATGGGCCCTGGAGCCTAAGGATGCCCAATAGTCCCCTGTGCCCCATATGAGGAATACCGTAAAGGACCTAGGCTAGGTTGGACCCTGGTCAACCGTCGGCACTCCATCTGTTGTAAAAACTACAACTCCCAGCATTCCCTGACACCCAAGGATATTGGTATTCCAGCAAAATGCTGTCAGAGAATGCTGGGAGTTGTAGTGTCACAACAGCTGGAGTGCGAAAGGTTGCGGACCCTCTGCTATCGGAATTACTCCCTTTATCAGCATTCAGATTTATCAGCCCGGTGTCCTGGATTCACTGATGAGAAGTGCATAACACTGTTATGGAGGAACATGAGCTGATACTGTTATGGGGCACTGTGTGGCACACTATGATGGAAGCACTGGAGCTGCAATTTATAAAGGGTGCAGTCAGTGGGGATGATACTGTTGAGGGGCACTGTGAAGCTGACACTGTTATGGTGGTGCTATTATGCATAAGCTGTCACTGACACTGTTATGGGGGATCAATGTGGCGGTCATTTTTATGGGTCCCTGTGTGGTCGCTTAAGGGAGAATGGTGGGTGACATTGTTGGGTGGGGGCACTGTGGTTGGGTCAGTTATGGAGGAAATGGTGGATGACACTGTAGAGGGGCACTGTGTCTGGCTCTGTTATGGGGGCACTATGTGGTTGGGTCAGTTATGGAGGGAATGGTGGGTTACACTAGGGGGGCACTGTGGCTTGCTCTGTATGTGGTTGGGTCAGTTATGGAGGGAATGGCGGGTGACACTGTTGGGGGGACTCTGTGGCTGGCTCTATTATGGGTCACTGTGTGGTTAGGTCAGTTATGGAGAGAATAGTGGGTGACACTTTTGGGGGGGCACTGTGGCTGGCTCTGTTATGGAGGCACTGTGTGGTTGGGTCAGTTATGGAGGGAATGGTGGGTGACACTGTTGGGGGCGCTCTTTGGCTGGCTCTGTTATGGGGGCACTGTGGGTGGAGCGGTCATGTGGTCAGCTGCCATACTTCTATGTACTGATCACTGTACAGCTTCACGAGCAGCACAACCTCGTGTACAATCCTGGAGAGCCCCGTCCAGAGCGCATACATAGGGCATGAACCCGCAGGTGTCCTGTATACGCACGGAAACAGTTAAAAATGTGGCGCTATCGGTGAAATTGATCCCGGCCAAAACCTTATCTGAATCAGTGATGGGGGAGGGGGTATCGGTTACAGAGGAGAACATGGAGCAGGCCTCGTGATGACGTGAATGGCCCGGAGTCATCTGGCCTGTGTACAACATAGGTGTGTCCCAGGGATCGGAAACAAGCCGAGGGTGCCGTACCTGACACAGGCCGCAGCACAACCCTCATAACATGAACAGTCCAGTAAACAGAATCCTCCTCTTCAGTCACCTGGTTCTGGGTGACCACCAATATGGCCGCCAATACGACCCCCTTACCTTGTGCCCGGTTATTACCAGTGATATGAATGCAGGGGAGGCACCAGCCCCCGTCTTCCCTGCCTCCTTCCAATGATACAGGAAATCCTATGACCTCGTGGCATTTTCATCGGTTTCTACATCGACCACCTAAATACAGAAGTGTCCCGTTTTATTTCCAGCCAATTTTGTAACGTTTTCCGTAGACCGTTCCGGCAGGATCTACCGCTTTATTCGTTTATTTAAATATTATATATGTTATATCTTATATATAGTATTATTTATTCCATCATATCATAACAGGGGGGAGACTGTCAATGCAGGTGACCGGGTGACCAAAGACTGTTCTCCATAACCTCCAATATGGCTGACTATGGCTACAATTTGGCTCTGTGTAATAAAAATGGCCACCATTAAAGAGACAGCAGTGAATTAATATCTCTACCCGCTGATATAACGCACTGCTAACGTTTATAATACAGTTTATTTCACTCGCCGGTTGCGTGAAACGCGACAATCTGTTTCCATTTGAGAACATCTGTCGCCAGGAAGCTCTTGGAGTTTGTCCCTTCGAGTAGTTGGGTTCCAAGTAGGACATCTTTATAAGGTGGCAGTGTGCCCGTAGGAACAGCTGTGCGGCTGCGACGTCGCTGACACCTCCGGTGCTCGGCTGGCAGGAGATGTTACAGCTGACGCGTTTCATTTTCCTAAGTACAGGAAATATTCCTATATGACAAGTGCAATAAAACGCAGATGAGCCGGGAAATGACTGCTGACTGGTCCTGGGGGACTCCATTACTGCTAATAAACTGCCTGCACGCAACATATCATTTCACCCAGCTTTCCCAGACTCCTGAATGGCAACTCTGCTTGATTATAAAGTGATAAATACACCGGCAGATTTACTGTTCAGGAGTCTGGTAAAGCTGGATGAACTGAACTGAGAGTAATAATGGCAGTCATATTGAATGTCACCCAGCTTTCCCAGAAACAAAAACAATCTCATAATACACACCTCAGCTGCTGCAGAACCTCATAATACTCACCACAGCTGCTGCAGAACCTCATAATACTCACCACAGCTGCTGCAGAACCTCATTATACACACCACAGCTGCTGCAGAACCTCATAATACACACCTCAGCTGCTGTAGAACCTCACTATACACACCACAGCTGCTGCAGAACCTAATAATACACACCTCAGCTGCTGCAGAACCTCACTATACACACCACAGCTGCTGCAGAACCTAATAATACACACCTCAGCTGCTGCAGAACCTCACTATACACACCACAGCTGCTGCAGAACCTCATAATACTCACCACAGCTGCTGCAGAACCTCATAATACACACCTCAGCTGCTGCAGAACCTCCTTACACACCTCAGCTGCTGCATAACGTCATAATACACCCCTCAGCTGCTGCAGAACATCATAATATACACCTCAGCTGCTGCAGAACATCATAATATACACTTCAGCTGCTGCAGAACATCATAATACACAACTCAGCTGCTGCAGAACATCATAATAGTCACCTCAGCTGCTGGATTTGGACTCCTGGCTGTTCTTTGCCTCTATTATGATAACGCTGCAGCCTGTACAGAGCGATTCTGATAGAAGAATCTATCTATCTATCTATCTATCTCATATCTATCTATCTCATATCTATCTATCTCATATCTATCTATCTCATATCTATCTATCTCATATCTATCTATCTATCTAATATCTATCTATCTAATATCTATCTATCTATCTATCTATCTATCTATCTATCTATCTATCTATCTATCTATCTATCTATCTATCTCATATCTATCTATCTATCTATCTATCTATCTCATATCTATCTATCTATCTATCTATCTCATATCTATCTATCTATCTATCTATCTATCTATCTATCTATCTATCTATCTATCTATCTATCTATCTATCTATCTATCTATCTATCTATCTCTCTCATATCTATCTATCTATCTCATATCTATCTCATATCTATCTATCTATCTCATATCTATCTATCTCATATCTATCTATCTATCTATCTCATATCTATCTATCTCATATCTATCTATCTATCTATCTATCTCATATCTATCTATCTATCTATCTACCTCATATCTATCTATCTATCTACCTCATATCTATCTATCTATCTCATATCTATCTATCTCATATCTATCTATCTCATATCTATCTATCTATCTATCTATCTATCTATCTATCTACCTCATATCTATCTATCTATCTCATATCTATCTATCTCATATCTATCTATCTCATATCTATCTATCTATCTATCTATCTACCTCATATCTATCTATCTATCTATCTATCTATCTATCTATCTATCTATCTATCTATCTATCTATCTATCTCATATCTATCTATCTATCTATCTATCTATCTATCTATCTATCTATCTATCTATCTATCTATCTATCTCATATCTATCTATCTATCTCATATCTATCTATCTATCTCATATCTATCTATCTATCTATCTATCTATCTATCTATCTATCTATCTATCTATCTATCTATCTATCTCATATCTATCTATCTATCTATCTATCTATCTATCTATCTATCTATCTATCTATCTATCTCTCTCCTTGACACAACCCTCATGTGGCCGCACGTCCGGTCTGTTCACCCCGACCAGTGCCAGGGAACAGGTGAGGGAGTTGTCTACCTGCTCGGCCTGCACCTCACTGCTTAAAGGGGAATTCCACTTTTAACAATTGCCTGGCATGTCCTAGGGGCAGGCCAGGAGGTAACACTGGTGGGGTCTTTGAGCTGCCACCCTCACTGATGCCCTGCGACTAGTAGTTGACCCCACCTGCCAGCTTATATACGATCACTTGTAATGGTGTGAATATCCCTTTAAGAGGGTATTGTTGTGGGGCACTGACCAGGGCATCCGTGGCAGGAAGTAATGGGTCACATAATGAATCTTCTGTGCCACTGCAATCTGGGGGGGGGGGGGGGGGAGTTATTTTGTAAATTTGGATGGCATCCATGCCTTCGCTGGTTTTCAGATTCTGCTGATGGGCATTCTTCTCGGAGACGGCGCGGGCACGGCGGCGGTAATGAAGCATTGCAGATTTAATTTACATGAAAGACATAATTACCCTCATTTCTTCTACAGCGGGGAGACGGGCGCTGCGTCCCTGAAATACACAAACAAAACGGCAAGCAGCCGACGCGCCTAGCGCCCGCTAGAGACGACGGAGATCGCCAATAACTCCCAGGGTCGTACCAACGACCTTGTCCGTTTATAGGGGTGAACCCCTATTAATATTGTAGATCCCCGTTCATAGAAGTCCCAATTCCTGAAACCCACTGGGCCGGGACCACCACATATAACATTGTGCCCACCTGAATCAATGGCGCCCTGGTCCACATGACATGGCTCATAGAGGGGGGTCTGGATGGGGTTGAACCCCCAAAAATGCCATGTTCCTATAGGGCAATTAAATACTTGTGCCATATGGGAATTTCAGCATCGACCACGCTTGGTGGCATCTCGCTATGCCACGGTATCCGCCAGCGCCGCGGTTGTGGCATCGAGTGTTTCGGGGGAACATAATAATTAATCGATCACGCATGACACCGGAATATCGCCCACCTCCCGATCCTCGCTCTGAATGTGTCGCTGGTGGGAGTTAGAGGAAAGGGGTGAGGGGCTGCCGGAGGGGGGGGGGCAGCTTTAACTTCTTTCAATTCTCTAAGGGGACGGCAAGTTTTATACAAAGCCTTTTCACTTTTATTCAATAGGACAGAAGGCGGTAGTCAGGGTCACCAGCCTGCACCCCCTCCTCCTGAAACTCACCCCCCACCCCCACCATTGACTACAACGCCAGCCTGCGGATTGGCTGCATTTCAAATTCTGCAAAAGAATAGGAAGGAGAATGGGGGGGGGGGTGTTAACTCCTTCTGCATCTCAAGGCTGCCGAATATTGTTCTAGAAGGCAGGGAGGGGCGGGAAGGAAGGAGTTAACAGGAAAAGCGAGACAGTAAATAAGTAACGAGGAGGCATTGTATAGAAATGTAATGTGATATATGAAGAGCGAATGTGTGAGCGGAAAGATAGATATGAGGTAGATAGATAGATAGATAGATAGATAGATAGATAGATAGATAGATAGATAGATAGATAGATAGATAGATTCCCTCTTTGTCGTGAGCTATAAGATAAATAGGGGTTTGACTATACGTAGTTGGGATATATACATGTGTTCGGATTATAGTAACATGCCGCCCCCTGGTGGTATATTGTAATGTTTGTTAGATAGCTAGAAGATAAGTTGTACTGTGCAGTATCCATATATACAGAATAATACAGATACTGGGAATTACACCCAGTATACAGGACAGGAGAAGTGGTACTGTGGAGTGTGTATATATATACAGAATAATACAGATACTGAGAATTACACCCAGTATACAGGACAGGAGAAGTGGTACTGTGCAGTGTATATATACAGAATAATACAGATACTGAGAATTACACCCAGTATACAGGACAGGAGAAGTGGTACTGTGCAGTGTATATATATACAGAATAATACAGATACTGAGAATTACACCCAGTATACAGGACAGGAGAAGTGGTACTGTGCAGTGTCCATATATACAGAATAATACAGATACTGAGAATTACACCCAGTATACAGGACAGGAGAAGTGGTACTGTGCAGTGTCCATATATACAGAATAATACAGATACTGAGCATTATACCCAGTATACAGGACAGGGGAAGTGGTACTGTGCAGTGTATATATATACAGAATAATACAGATACTGAGAATTACACCCAGTATACAGGACAGGAGAAGTGGTACTGTGCAGTGTCCATATATACAGAATAATACAGATACTGAGAATTACACCCAGTATACAGGACAGGAGAAGTGGTACTGTGCAGTGTCCATATATACAGAATAATACAGATACTGAGAATTACACCCAGTATACAGGACAGGAGAAGTGGTACTGTGCAGTGTCCATATATACAGAATAATACAGATACTGAGAATTACACCCAGTATACAGGACAGGAGGAGCGGGTGTGTGCTGTCTGTGTGTTGGAGGAAGCTCTTTCCGGGTGTCGGCTCTTTCCTCTCCAGGGAGAGAGTTTGCTGCTTGGGATGAGAGGAAGTTCTTCCCAGCCAAGTGCTTCTCAGCCTCCTGTTACCCGGTCTAGGCCGGCGGGTAGCGGGAGCGTTCAGCAACCGGCCGAAGTTGTGGGGGTGAGAAGATCTAGTCGGGGTCACAGCGATGTGGCCCCGATCCTGCCCCCGCCTGAAACCAGGTCAGAAAGCCAGGAAAGCCGCAAGGTTCCTGGTGTTGCAGCCAGCAGGATCGCTCCTGGAGATGTGCAGCAGAGCATGCATGATGGTGTGGAGGCAGATTGGGGTGAACTACGTGCCACGGAGTCAACAACCACCTTTAGCTCCCGTGTTGCGGAGTGCCTCCGTGGGTATGAGGACGCCGGGAAGGCCATTCGGAAGCTCCAGGAGGAGCTGAAAGCAGCCCGGGTTCGGTCGCACGTCACTTCTGGAGCAAAGAGGTTGGTAGTAATGGCGACTATCAGGGATCTCAAATCTGAGGTGGATGCCCTGAAAGAAAAGCGCAAGTTTATTTTGGAGAATAGTGGACCTTTCAAGGAGAAACTCCTTAATGATGATCGGTTCCGGGCAATGAAGGGTGTCTGTGACCCTGGAAAGCAGACGGATGATGAGGGTGAGGAGGAGGAGATGTGTCCGGGTGCGTCTGGTCAGTGGAGTACGTGCAGCGAGCTGCCTGCAGAGCAAGTGGCTTTACCCATGGACTCCAGCTCAGCCGGTGAGGGGGACACCTGTGACCAGGACATCAGCAGCAGCAATTCAGGTGGGAGACTGATGGCGGAAATACGGCAGCTCCAGTCTCCGGTGAGCCTGCAGCATTTTTCTTTTGGCGCGGACTTGGGTCCAGAGGAGAATGTTAATGCCAAGCGCGCAGCAAAGCGCAAAGCCCGGCGGCGACTAAAATCCAGAAAGGCTGGAAAAATCGTGGAGGAGGTCAGTTTTAAGTTTGTTCCCCACCCAGTGCTACCCCAGCTGGCCGCAGGGTCAGCTCGCTGCACAAGCCCCGTGATCCAGCCTAGCCCGGGCCCTGAAGTGGGTCCGGTGCAGGAAAGCGGGGAGATTAATGATGGCGTGATAATGGAGGCTGATGTCCCTGCTTGTCGTAGTAGCGGTGGCGTTTTTGGTGGCGTTTTTAAGGCGTCAATAGCGCCAGATAATGTTGGTGGCCCAGCGTTGGGTGCAGAACAAAGCTCTGGTGCTCAGGTTTCCTCCTCAGTAATGGGGGGCGGCCCGACACCAGAGCTGGCAGCGAATATTCCAGTGTCCCTGGAACCCGTTGGTGCTACTGAGCGGCGGCAGCATGAAGGGGCTGCTGGGACTGACGTCACGGTTGAATGTCCCCCCAAGCTTGCGGTCATTGGGTCCGGTGGCGCAGTCACTAGTATTCCTTTGGTGGCTGCGTCACATGAATCCCCAGCCCGGGAGCCAGCTTTGCCAGGGGTGAGGGCGAGTCTGGGCATTGCTGGCTCTAAGAAGGAAGGATTGTCTCAAGTAAATAAATGTCACGCTAATGAGGTTGAGGGGAAACCTGATGACACCGAGGCGATAACATCCGGCCCAGAAACCCTTTTTACTGCTGGTCCAGAGGGTGAGGGTATGAATGGTGCCGGTACAAGTGCTGCTAATAATGGTGAGGGTATGAATGGTGCCGGTACAAGTGCTGCTAATAATGGTGAGGGTATGAATGGCGCAGGTACGAGTGATATTGATAATGGTCCCTCTCCTGTGTCTGGGGCCGGGGTGAGTGGTGGGAATGTTACTGCCAGGGGTATGAGGTCTAGTGAGGCCGGTCCATCTGCCCCCCCAGGGGTGACTACTCGCAGTTATGCCAGTGTCACTGCTGGGGCCTCCTCCTCATCTTCAGGCTCTGGGGACGGTATTTTACAGCGGCGCCTCCTGGAGGCCCTTAAAAAGGGTGAGAGAACAATAATGGTAGAGGGCCGAGCGGTTGATCTGTCCTTCTGGATAGACAGGCATGGCCTGACTGCTTTCCGAGAAGAAAGGGAAGGGGAAACTGTGTGGACCCTTCCGACAGCTGGGCCTGGGGGGGCTCGTAGGAATGTTGTTCGTCTTCGCTGGAGAGGCAATGATACGTGCCCACCTAGGGCAAAAATAGTTGAGCTTCTGTTGAAGATGAATTTCAGGGCGATCGACATCTTTGCCCTGATACATCCCTATGGCACCCCAGTATTTGACATCAGCTTTGTTCGGCCGGAGGGCCTGGAGCTCTTTTGGTCAAATTATGAGCTGGTGAAGAATGAGCCCGGCTGGCGAGACTTCGCTGTACAAGCGTTGTCTCGTCAGAGCGAAATCAAGAAGGTGACCGTCCTAACTTGCAATGAGTGTCTTTCTTGTATGGACATTATGACCTGGCTCAGCAGGTACGGGGAGGTAACGGAGGTCCCCAAAAAAAACAGGGATGAATTTGGCATCTGGTCAGGGGCCTGGACCTTTATGGTTAAATTAAAGCGTTCAGGAAGTACTGTCACCCACATCCCTTCCTCAGCCTTTTTAGGAAGGGACCGAATCCTGGCCTTTTACCAGGGGCAGCCGAAGCTCTGCCACAGGTGTGGTGACCCCACGCACTTCAGTGCCAACTGCAGAGTGCAGAAGTGTGCGTTGTGCGGGGGGATAGGTCACCTTGCCACATCCTGTGGGGATATTCGGTGTCACCTGTGTGGGGATCTAGGTCACCCATTCAGTCGCTGCCCTCGTTCCTTTGCCAACGCCATGGCGGGCCCGGCAGGAGAAAGCCGAGAGGTTGCTCCTGCCGTGGTTGGCACTGGTGGAGGTGAAGGGGCTGAGGGGCCAGGGAAGAAAGGCAAGTCACCCTCCAAGTTAAGGCGATTGGAGAACCGTCGAAGGAGTAGGGAACTCGGGGAGCCCCAGGCAACTGGGGTAACCCTTGGCCCTGCTCCGGGGGCGAGTGTCATTGCTACTGAGGCCCTGGGGGAACAGGACTTGAATGAAGAGGTCAGGAGGTTGGAGAGGGAGGAGGAAGCCGCTTCTTCATGTTCCTCGCTATATGAAAGTATGGATGAGGACAGTAGACGGTGGCTAGATGAAAAGCGCAAGCAGGGTGCTAAAAAGAAAAAAAAGGGAGATAAGAAATCTTCTCCCCTGGTCCAGGTGCCTAAGGAAAGCCCAACCGACTCACCTCTTGTTGTTCTCTCAAACCGCTTTCAAACCCTGAGGGACATCTCCTCTTCAGATGAGGAGTGTGGGGGCGAGGATGTGGCGAAGGTGACGAGGGGGTCTGTGGGGGGCGTCCAGCTTCTTGCCTCAGGGCATGCGGAACCCTCAGGGAGAAGCGCTGTCCCGGAGCCTGGAGGTGAGGTTGATAGTGGTGCTGGTGAGGAGGTGGAGGAAGGGAAGGATATGGACACATCAGCATCCCTCAAAAGGGCCCTCGGCTCTTCATCAGACAGTGATAAAAACCAGGGGAAGGGCAAGGGGAAGGGGAAAAAGGTCATCTAATTCAATCACCCAGGATGGCGGCACCCACCCCGTTGACGCTGGCATCTATTAATGTCGCCAGCATTAAATCTGACAAGGCTAGATTTGCGGCCTTTGATTTTCTCGGCCGAATTGAGGCCGACATTTTATTTTTGCAAGAGACCAGGCTGACAGACTTGGCAGCCATACATAAAGCGAAAAAGGAGTGGAGGCGTGGACCATCTTATTGGTCTCTTGCGGCCGAGCCGGGTAGCGGGGTGGCGGTTCTTTTCACCGCATCGGTAGAATGCAGACGGGTTATTGAATTAGAAATGGGGAGGTGCCTGATCTTGGATGTCCTCATGAAGGGACAGGAGCTCAGGCTCATTAACATCTATGGTCCCCAAACCAGCTGGGACCGGAAAAGTCTCTTTATGAGGATCAAGCCCTATCTTTTTACGAGTCGGCAGGTGGTCTTTGGAGGGGACTTCAATGCTGCCACGAGGTCCCAAGATAGGGGAGGTTCCAGAGACAGGCTGACTTATGACTGTGTGGCCCTAAATAGGATAGCTAGTGAGGCTCGCCTGGTGGATGTCCACATCCGGCACACCCCAGGCCACGCGGGATTCACCTTTTATCGAGGTAGTTGTAGGTCTAGAATAGATAGGTTTTATTTAAAGGAGGATGCCATCTCTTCGGCAGTGTCCGTCGTTGAGGTGGAGTTCTCCGACCACTGTTTAATTTTATTTTCTCTGAATGTTGCAGAGACCCCCCGGATGGGAAGAGGCTTTTGGAGGCTCAATTCGTCTCTCTTGGAAGAAGCGGAGATAAGACGGTCCTTTGAGGATTTCTTTCAGAGCCAGGTACCATTACTGGATCTTTGTAGCAGTAAGTCGGAGTGGTGGGAGATGTTCAAAAAAAGGGTGGCGAGTTTCTTCCGCCAGCTCTCGAGCCTCAGGAGCCTGGACAGGTATCGCCTGTATCAGGGCCTGAGGAGGAAACTCGAGCATCTTGTCTCGACTGGAGGTGACCGCGAGGACATTTCCAGAGTGAAATCTTTGCTTAAGAGTTGCCAGTATGATAGACACGCATCTTTAGTTTTTGAGAGGGATTTTGGGAAGTACCGCTCGCCCGACCCCTACAAGAACTGCAAGATGTCAGTAAATAGTAAAGTGGTTTCAGGACTGATGGACAGTACAGGATCCCTGAAAAGGTCCAGATCAGGGATCTTGGAGGTCGTCAGATCCTTTTACTCGCACCTCTTGGGAAAGATGGATCTTGATCGGGATGCGATGTCGGCTTTCCTGGCTGAAACTGTCCCCGAACCAGGAGTAGACCCCTCTCTTGGTGTCTTGGCAGAGGCGATCAGGGAAGAGGAAGTGAGACTGGCGATTGAAGGGCTTGCCCTCAAGAAGTCGCCGGGTCCAGATGGCTTAACGTCTGAATTTTACAAGACCTTTAAGGACATTTTAGTTCCCCTGTTGACTGAGGTGTTGAATGAGTGTCTTTCCTCGGGCACTTTGCCGAAGTCAATGAGGAGGTCGGCCCTGATCATCCTGTCAAAGGGTAAAGACCCATCGCACATTGAGAATTGGCGTCCCATAGCGCTACTCAATGTGGACAGAAAGGTTCTGGCAAAGGTGCTGTTTAATCGGCTGGTGAAATTTGCACCCCGGCTCCTTTCGGGGGCTCAGCATTGCTCTGTTCCAGGCCGCAGCGCGTTTAGCGCTGTACTCGGTGTCCGAGAGGCAGTGGAGCAGAGTAGGGCGGGCCGTTGGAAGGGGTACTTGCTGTCCTTGGATCAGGCAAAAGCGTTTGATCGGGTTGATCACGAGTATCTCTGGTCGGTCCTTCTGAGGTATGGTCTGCCGGGGGGGTTTGTTGATTGGCTTAAGATCTTGTATGCAGGGGCAGAGAGTTTTCCGCTTGTGAACGGTTGGATTGGCCGCTCTTTTGAGGTTGGGTCTGGGGTTCGCCAGGGTTGCCCGCTGAGCCCGCTTTTATACGTGTTCGCGATTGACCCCTTCCTTAGGAGGGTAGATCGTGGACCGTTGGTGGGAGTCAGCATGGACTTGGCAGCCTCGGAAGCCACTCTGAGAGTGGTGGCGTATGCGGATGACGTCACCGTCTTTGTGTCCTCGAGAGGGGAGGCAGAGTGGGTGATGTCTGAAGTTGACCGCTACTCGGAGGCATCCGGGTCCATGATCAACCAGGATAAGTGTAAGAGTCTCTGGCTGGGAGGGGGAGATCCTACCTTTGATCTCTCGGACACTCTTCCAGGGCCTCAGGAGTTTGTAAAAATTCTCGGCATCGAATTTGGCCAGGGGGATTACCCCAAACAAAATTGGGACAGCAGGCTAAAGATCGCCGCTCAGAAGGTCGACCAGTGGAAGGGTTGGTCTTTGACCCTCAGGGAAAGGGTCAACTTGATCAAAACTTACCTGCTCCCTTTGTTAATCTATTTGGGCAGTGTCTGCATCTTGCCAGAACCTCTCTGGACTCGGGTCTACAGCTTGTTCTTCCAGATGTTATGGGGGAATAAGCTGAACCTAGTCAAGAGGGAGGTGACATACCGTACGAGGAGACTAGGGGGGTTGTGTATGGTCAACCCTGTGGTATTCCTGGTTAATACCTTTGTAAAGATCAACATGTCAAACCTCTGGCAAGAGAGGGCTCCTCCGTGGGTAGTCTCCTGCAGGGGGTGGTTTCGGCCTTTCTTCCAGGAATGGGAGACAGGAGGGCAAGTGAAGGACCTTCGCACGCCGCATGGGCATCTTCCGGCTTACGCTACCGTGGTTCTGAAAACAATTCGCCGGTGGGGTCTGGGGATGTGGGAGATCAGGACTCTGTCAAGGAGGCTCCTTGACAACAGAGTTCTGTTGACCCATTTCCAGAAGCCCCTGGCGCTCAGGGACTGCCCAAGTCGGGATCTGGAGGTTGGTTTGAGGGTTTTAAATTCTAGTAGGATCCCTTTAAAGTTTTGGGACTTGGCTTGGCGTTGCTTCCATGGGAAACTGTATGTGAGGGACAACTTGAAACACAGGAACCCTGAGGAAAGGGGTTGTCCCCGGGAGGAGTGTGGCGGCGTGCTGGAAAGCATGGAGCACTTCCTGCTTCATTGTCCCCTCAATACAGGGGTCTACAGCAGGGTGGGTGCCTCCATTGGTTGGCCTGGTCTGACCGGTCTCTCCTATGCGGAATGGGCCTATGGAACATTCAGACACCTGGGTGGTCGAGATCGGGGCACTTTATTCTTAGTCAGCTTAGCGGTCAGGTACGGCACGTGGAACGCACGGTGTTTTGTATCAACCAGACAAAAAACCCTCCCGGAGGAAGAGGTGGTGAGGAACATTCTCGGTGACCTGGGGAAGGTTCGTTCTTTGGAGTTCGAGAGACTGGGCACGAGTAGGGCCTCCATGCTTTGGAGGGGTTTCTCCTTCAGCGTGCCCTAGTCTAGTCGTCTCTATTCCTGGTGAGGGGCTAATGCTGTCACTGTAGCTTTTTGTTTTCTGTATAGTTGATGATGGATATAGGGCTTGCAGGTACCGAACCAGGGCCTTGTGGGTAGGATTTGTTAAGGATGTTTTATGTGTTATGTCAGGTAATGTAGGCCATTGTACAGGCTGAGTCTTTACTTACTATATCTTGTAGAGTGTAGTATTTTTGTATAGATGTGAGGGGGTTAGGTGTTAGGTGGGGAGGGGGGAAAGGGGGGTTCAAATAATAAGAAAAAGCCGGGCCCGATCAAAGAGACATTGAAGGATGGACGATGGTGTCGGTCGGAGCTTAGGTAAGGACTTTGGACTGGACATTGGTCTTGAATTGGGTATAATGTAGATATTATATATATATATATGTATGTTCAGTATTGTTTTGTATATATTGTATATATTGGTTACTAATTGGTATTCATATTGCGGATTTGTGGTTAAGAAAAAGGGTGGAGGGAAAAAAAAAATAAATAAAAAAAAAAAAAAATGTAAAAATGTAAAAAAAAAAAAAAAAATAATAAAAAAAAAAAATGTAAAAATGTAAAAAACAAAAAAAAATTATAAAAAAAAAAAAAAAAAAAAAAGGGGGGGTTATTTGCCGATTAGGCTCATGTTGTGTTTTCTCATGTAGGAATTTCTCATTTTTCCTTGGTAATATATTTTGATGGGCACATGGACCGGTTAGGGTCAGTTTTTGGTTTTATTGTGGTTTAACAATTTTATTTATTTTATTTTTTAGACTGTTACTGATTTTGTTCTTTTGAGGCGTCTGGATTGATGTTGTGACTATGAGTTTTGTGTATTTGTATTTATACTGATGTGAGTGACGTGTGGATGATGAGAGTGATGTGTGGATGATGTGAGTTATAATACAGAAGACTGAGTGCTGGTAGGAATGTGATCTGGACCAGAGAGGAGACGGCCGAGATTCATAATGTGTTTAGAACTTGTTCGTTTTGTGTTGGTTTATGACCCGTGTATTGTATGTGCGGATTTATGGCATGTGTATGTTTAACATTTATTAAAAAGATGAGAAGTGGTACTGTGCAGTGTCTATATATACAGAATAATACAGATACTGAGAATTACACCCAGTATACAGGACAGGAGAAGTGGTACTGTGCAGTGTCCATATATATACAGAATAATACAGATACTGAGAATTACACCCAGTATACAGGACAGGAGAAGTGGTACTGTGCAGTGTCCATATATATACAGAATAATACAGATACTGAGAATTACACCCAGTATACAGGACAGGAGAAGTGGTACTGTGCAGGGCTCTGATATTTTTACATATACTGAATATGTACACATCCTAAATGCAACAAATTATAGGAAGTGATACTTTGCATACACAATGACAAGCCAATATGTATGTCTAGTACTGATCAGACATTTCCCACTGTGCCAGGTAACAATTACATCTTCTGCCATAATAGTTATATACTTCTACATAGGGGGTAGTATATAGGAGTTCTATTCTTGTATATAGGGGGCAGTATTATAGTAGTTATATTCTTGTTTATAGGAGGCAGTATTATAGTAGTTATATTCTTGTATATAGGAGGCAGTATTATAGTAGTTATATTCTTGTATATAGGGGGCAGTATTATAGTAGTTATATTCTTGTATATAGGAGCAGTATTATAGTAGTTATATTCCTGTATATAGGGGCAGTATTATAGTAGTTATATTCTTGTATATAGGGGCAGTATTATAGTAGTTATATTCTTGTATATAGGGGCAGTATTATAGTAGTTATATTCTTGTATATAGGAACAGTATTATAGTAGTTATATTCTTGTATATAGGAGCAGCATTATAGTAGTTATATTCTTGTATATGAGGCAGTATTATAGTAGTTATATTCTTGTATATAGGGGCAGTATTATAGTAGTTATATTCTTGTATATAGGGGGCAGTATTATAGTAGTTATATTCTTGTATATAGGGGCAGTATTATAGTAGTTATATACTTGTATATAGGGGGCAGTATTATAGTAGTTATATTCTTGTATATAGGGGGCAGTATTATAGCAGTTATATTCTTGTATATAGGAGCAGCATTATAGTAGTTATATTCTTGTATAAGTTGCAGATTCTGCTGCGGATCTGCCCAAAATGTGCAGTAAATTGATGCGGACTAGCTGCTGCGGACTGCGGTAAAAGTACTTCCCTTCTCCCTATCAGTGCAGGATAGAGAGAAGGGACAGCACTTTCCCTAGTGAAAGTAAACGAATTTCATACTTACCGCCCGTTGTCTTGGTGACGCGTCCCTCTTTCGGCATCCAGCCCGACCTCCCTGGATGACGCGCCAGTCCATGTGACCGCTGCAGCCTGTGCTTGGCCTGTGATTGGCTGCAGCCGTCACTTAGACTGAAACGTCATCCTGGGAGGCCGGACTGGAGACAGAAGCAGGGAGTTCTCGGTAAGTATGAACTTATATTTTTTTACAGGTTGCTGTATATTGGGATCGGTAGTCACTGTCCCGGGTGCAGAAACAGTTACTGCCGATTGCTTAACTCTTTCAGCACCCTGGACAGTGACTATTTACAGACGTCTCCTAGCAACGCTCCCGTCATTACGGGAGCCCCATTGACTTCCTCAGTCTGGCTGTAGACCTAGAAATACATAGGTCCAGCCAGAATGAAGAAATGTCAAGTTAAAAAAGCAAGACGCATCCGCAGCACACATAACATGTGCATGACAGCTGCGGACTTCATTGCGGAAATTAGAATCTCCATTGAAGTCAATGGAGAAATTCCGCCATGAGTCCGCCACTGCTCCGCAACAGACAGAGCATGCTGCGGACACCAAATTCCGTTCCGCAGCCTATGCTCCGCAGCGGAATTTTACGCATCGTCTAAACGAACACTGCTAAATTAAAGTGTAAGTCAATGGACAAACGGCTCCGCTGCGGAGTGTCCGCAGCGGAATTTAAGTGAAATTCCGCCACGTGTGAACCCAGCCTTATAGTAGTTATATTCTTGTATATGGGGGTAGTATTATAGTAGTTATATTCTTGTATATAGGAGCAGTATTATAGTAGTTATATTCTTGTATATAGGGGCAGTATTATAGTAGTTATATTCTTGTATATAGGGGGCAGTATTATAGTAGTTATATTCTTGTATATAGGAGCAGTAGTATAGTAGTTATATTCTTGTATATAGGGGGCAGTATTATAGTAGTTATATTCTTGTATATAGGAGGCAGTATTATAGTAGTTATATTCTTGTATATAGGGGCAGTATTATAGTAGTTATATTCTTGTATATAGGAGCAGTATTATAGTAGTTATATTCTTGTATATAAGGGCAGTATTATAGTAGTTATATTCTTGTATATAGGAGGCAGTATTATAGTAGTTATATTCTTGTATATAGGGGCAGTATTATAGTAGTTATATTCTTGTATATAGGGGGCAGTATTATAGTAGTTATATTCTTATATATAGGGGGCAGTATTATAGTAGTTATATTCTTGTATATAGGGGCAGTATTATAATAGTTATATTCTTGTATATAGGGGGCAGTATTATAGTAGTTATATTCTTGTATATAGGAGCAGTATTATAGTAGTTATATTCTTGTATATAGGGGCAGTATTATAGTAGTTATATTCTTGTATATAGGGAGCAGTATTATAGTAGTTATATTCTTGTATATAGGAGCAGTATTATAGTAGTTATATTCTTGTATATAGGGGCAGTATTATAGTAGTTATATTCTTGTATATAGGAGCAATATTATAGTAGTTATATTCTTGTATATAGGAGCAGTATTATAGTAGTTATATTCTTGTATATAGGGGCAGTATTATAGTAGTTATATTCTTGTATATAGGGAGCAGTATTATAGTAGTTATATACTTGTATATAGGGGCAGTATTATATAGTAGTTATATTCTTGTATATAGGAGCAGTATTATAGTAGTTATATTCTTGTATATAGGGGGCAGTATTATAGTAGTTATATTCTTGTATATAGGGGCAGTATTATAATAGTTATATTCTTGTATATAGGAGCAGTATAAGGCTGGGTTCACACGTGGCGGAATTTCACTTAAATTCCGCTGCGGACACTCCGCAGCGTTAATCCGCAGCGGAGCCGTTTGTCCATTGACTTACACTTTAATTTAGCAGTGTTCGTTTAGACGAGGCGTAAAATTCCGCTGCGGAGCATAGGCTGCGGAGCGGAATTTGGTGTCCGCAGCATGCTCTGTCTGTTGCGGAGCAGTGGCGGACTCATGGCGGAATTTCTCCATTGACTTCAATGGAGATTCTAATTTCCGCAATGAAGTCCGCAGCTGTCATGCACATGTTATGTGTGCTGCGGATCCGTCTTGCTTTTTTAACTTGACATTTCTTCATTCTGGCTGGACCTATGTATTTCTAGGTCTACAGCCAGACTGAGGAAGTCAATGGGGCTCCCGTAATGACGGGAGCGTTGCTAGGAGACTGTAAATAGTCACTGTCCAGGGTGCTGAAAGAGTTATTCGATCGGCAGTAACTGTTTCTGCACCCGGGACAGTGACTACCGATCCCAATATACAGCAACCTGTAAAAAAATATAAGTTCATACTTACCGAGAACTCCCTGCGTCTGTCTCCAGTCCGGCCTCCCAGGATGACGTTTCAGTCTAAGTGACGGCTGCAGCCAATCACAGGCCAAGCACAGGCTGCAGCGGTCACATGGACTGCCGCGTCATCCAGGGAGATCGGGCTGGATGCCGAAGGAGGGACGCGTCATAAAGACAACGGGCGGTAAGTATGAATTTCTTTGACTTTCACAAGGGAAAGTGCTGTCCCTTCTCTCTATCCTGCACTGAATAGGGAGAAGGGAAGTACTTTTACCGCAGTCCGCAGCGGCCAGTCCGCATCAATGTACTGCACATTTTGTGCAGATCCGCAGCAGAATCTGCAACGCAGATTCTGTGCGGCATTGATGCGGACAGTTGCGGAGGAAATCCGCCACGTGTGGTCATGCCCTTATAGTAGTTGTATTCTTGTATATAGGGGGCAGTATTATAATAGTTATATTCTTGTATATAGGGGGCAGTATTATAGTAGTTATATTCTTGTATATAGGAGCAGTATTATAGTAGTTATATTCTTGTATATAGGGGCAGTATTATAGTAGGTATATTCTTGTATATAGGGGCAGTATTATAGTAGTTATATTCTTGTATATAGGGGCAGTATTATAGTAGTTATATTCTTGTATATAGGGGGCAGTATTATAGTAGTTATATTCTTGTATATAGGGGCAGTATTATAGTAGGTATATTCTTGTATATAGGGGGCAGTATTATAGTAGGTATATTCTTGTATATAGGGGCAGTATTATAGTAGGTATATTCTTGTATATAGGGGGCAGTATTATAGTAGTTATATTCTTGTATATAGGGGGCAGTATTATAGTAGTTATATTCTTGTATATAGGGGCAGTATTATAGTAGGTATATTCTTGTATATAGGGGGCAGTATTATAGTAGTTATATTCTTGTATATAGGGGGCAGTATTATAGTAGTTATATTCTTGTATATAGGGGCAGTATTATAGTAGTTATATTCTTGTATATAGGGGCAGTATTATAGTAGTTATATTCTTGTATATAGGAGCAGTGTTATAGTAGTTATATTCTTGTATATAGGGGGCAGTATTATAGTAGTTATATTCTTGTATATAGAGGCAGTATTATAGTAGTTATATTCTTATATATAGGGGGAAGTATTATAGTAGTTATATTCTTGTATATAGGAGGCAGTATTATAGTAGTTATATTCTTGTATATAGGGGCAGTATTATAGTAGTTATATTCTTGTATATAGGGGGCAGTATTATAGTTGTTATATTCATGTATATAGGAGCAGTATTATAGTAGTTATATTCTTGTATATAGGAGGCAGTATTATAGTAGTTATATTCTTGTATATAGGGAGCAGTATTATAGTAGTTATATTCTTGTATATAGGGGGCAGTATTATAGTAGTTCTTTTCTTGTATATAGGGGCAGTATTATAGTAGTTATATTCTTGTATATAGGGGCAGTATTATAGTAGGTATATTCTTGTATATAGGGGGCAGTATTATAGTAGTTATATTCTTGTATATAGGGGGTAGTATTATAGTAGTTATATTCTTGTATATAGGGGCAGTATTATAGTAGGTATATTCTTGTATATAGGGGGCAGTATTATAGTAGTTATATTCTTGTATATAGGGGGCAGTATTATAGTAGTTATATTCTTGTATATAGGGGCAGTATTATAGTAGGTATATTCTTGTATATAGGGGGCAGTATTATAGTAGGTATATTCTTGTATATAGGGGCAGTATTATAGTAGTTATATTCTTGTATATAGGGGCAGTATTATAGTAGTTATATTCTTGTATATAGGGGGCAGTATTATAGTAGTTATATTCTTGTATATAGGGGCAGTATTATAGTAGGTATATTCTTGTATATAGGGGGCAGTATTATAGTAGTTATATTCTTGTATATAGGGGCAGTATTATAGTAGTTATATTCTTGTATATAGGGGCAGTATTATAGTAGGTATATTCTTGTATATAGGGGGCAGTATTATAGTAGTTATATTCTTGTATATAGGGGGCAGTATTATAGTTGTTATATTCTTGTATATAGGGGCAGTATTATAGTAGGTATATTCTTGTATATAGGGGGCAGTATTATAGTAGTTATATTCTTGTATATAGGGGGCAGTATTATAGTAGTTATATTCTTGTATATAGGGGCAGTATTATAGTAGGTATATTCTTGTATATAGGGGGCAGTATTATAGTAGTTATATTCTTGTATATAGGGGGCAGTATTATAGTAGTTATATTCTTGTATATAGGGGCAGTATTATAGTAGTTATATTCTTGTATATAGGGGCAGTATTATAGTAGTTATATTCTTGTATATAGGAGCAGTGTTATAGTAGTTATATTCTTGTATATAGGGGGCAGTATTATAGTAGTTATATTCTTGTATATAGAGGCAGTATTATAGTAGTTATATTCTTATATATAGGGGGAAGTATTATAGTAGTTATATTCTTGTATATAGGAGGCAGTATTATAGTAGTTATATTCTTGTATATAGGGGCAGTATTATAGTAGTTATATTCTTGTATATAGGGGGCAGTATTATAGTTGTTATATTCATGTATATAGGAGCAGTATTATAGTAGTTATATTCTTGTATATAGGAGGCAGTATTATAGTAGTTATATTCTTGTATATAGGGAGCAGTATTATAGTAGTTATATTCTTGTATATAGGGGGCAGTATTATAGTAGTTCTATTCTTGTATATAGGGGCAGTATTATAGTAGTTATATTCTTGTATATAGGGAGCAATATTATAGTAGTTATATTCTTGTATATAGGGGCAGTATTATAGTAGTTATATTCTTGTATATAGGGGGCAGTATTATAGTAGTTATATTCTTGTATATAGGGGCAGTATTATAGTAGATATATTCTTGTATATAGGAGCAGTATTATAGTAGTTATATTCTTGTATATAGGGGGTAGTATTATAGTAGTTATATACTTGTATATAGGGGGCAGTATTATAGTAGTTATATTCTTGTATATAGGGGGCAGTATTATAGTAGTTATATTCTTGTATATAGGAGCAGTATTATAGTAGTTATATTCTTGTATATAGGGGCAGTATTATAGTAGTTATATTCTTGTATATAGGAGCAGTATTATAGTAGTTATATTCTTGTATATAGGAGGCAGTATTATAGTAGTTATATTCTTGTATATAGGGGCAGTATTATAGTAGTTATATTCTTGTATATAGGAGCAGTATTATAGTAGTTATATTCTTGTATATAGGAGCAGTATTATAGTAGTTATATTCTTGTATATAGGAGCAGTATTATAGTAGTTATATTCTTGTATATAGGGGCAGTATTATAGTTGTTATATTCATGTATATAGGAGCAGTATTATAGTAGTTATATTGTAGTATCGGCTCTGCTCCGAGACTCTGGAATTCCCTGACATCACTGTCCACATATGAACAGCGATGTCTGGGGTTTCCCCAGAGCCGGAGTCCCCAGCAGAGCGCTAGTATAGGCTCTGCTCCGGGACTCTGGGAAGCCTCTGACATCGCTGTCCTTACATCGACAATGATGTCAGGGGCTTCCCCAGATCAGGAGTCCCAGTGATGTCAGGAGCTTGCCCAGAGCTGGGGTCCCGGAGAAGAGCCTACTAGCGCTCTGCCCGGGACTCCAGCTCTGGGGTTGCCTCTGACATCTCTGTGCATATATGGACAGAGATGTCGGGAGCAGAGCTGGAATCCCAGGCAGAGTGCTAGAAGTGGCTCTTCTCCGGGACCCCAGCTCTGGGCAAGCCCCTGACATCACTGTGGCAGCATCTGCGGAGGTCACTGTGGCAGCATCTACAGAGGGCACTGAGGCACTATCTAGAAAGGGGCTGCCCAATCTTAACATGTGTGTCTGCCAAACGCTGCCAACTGAGCCGCCGGACTGCATTTAGCGACACTTAAACTGGAAAACTGGATTGTTGAAATAAGCACGTGGAGAAATATCTCAAATTTTAAACCTAGCGCTATTATTATAGTAATATAGTGTTATAGTAGTTCAAATAACTAATTGATTAACAATAATTTTGTATTGTATCAAATTTGAAAGTAATGCGGCCCGTCAATTTCCCATTTTTTCTATATGCGGCCCACTTACCCGGCCGAGTTTGAGACCCCCGATGTAGATAGTATTATTGTGACTCTTATACTACGCAAATACATTTTAAATGACTAACAGAACTTGTGAATTCCATCAACTAAAACACAATGAGTGGAAGGGAAACAATAAAAAAGGAATTAAGAGTTAATTTACTAAGTGATCTACCTTTACTTACTTTTATAATGTTTGTTTCTATATCTTTGCATTTTTTAAATATTTGAATTTGCTGTTTTTGTTACTGTGCTATTTATTTATTTTTTTTGCTTACTTCATCTGTATCATATTGGGGTTCACAAACTTCATGAAGGGTACGCCACAATATATTGAAGACAAGTGCATAGAGTAAAATAAAACTTGTTGCCGAAAACTGAATTTTGTGTCACAAAATAAAAAAATATCACACAAAAAATTATTCTGTGTCACCAAAAAGAAATGTCTTAAAAAAGAAAATCCGATTCACAAAATGGTAATATGTTAAATATATTAGTAATGTTACTTTGTCTTCTCATGTTCATTAAACTACATGTAACGTCTGATGTCCTCCTTTTCTAAACGTGGAGTGTCGCCAAAAGTCTCAACTTTCATATGACCATGTTTACTTACATTTGAACACTAGGTGGCAGTAAAGGCTAAAGATGTTGTTGGTAAGGTGTGTCCCCCTGTATAGTGACAATAAAAAAATGAAATAACAATAACATAATATTACTTTATGAAAAGGATGAGGTCAGAACTGCAGCATAAAATATTTTCCTCATTTCTATCATATATAATTTTATACCAAATTAAAAGGCGTAACTCCAATCAGTATATAGCTATACACGGAGTCCTTGCAGGTAAAACAAATTAGAAAAAACTCTTCTTTTATTTCATTTGTTTTTTTTTAAAATTGTAACAAGATGTGAGACCATAATGTTTTGCAGTAGGAAATGATCAGCTACTCGACTAGAAAAATTGTCCTGTCATGTTATTACTTATATATAACTGTAATACTGCCCCCTATATACAAGAATATAACTACTATAATACTGCCCCCTATATACAAGAATATAACTACTATAATACTGCCTCCTATATACAAGAATATAACTACTATAATACTGCCCCCTATGTACAAGAATATAACTACTATAATACTGCCCCTATATACAAGAATATAACTACTATAATACTGCCCCTATATACAAGAATATAACTACTATAATACTGCCCCTATATACAGGAATATAACTACTATAATACTGCCCCTATACACAAGAATATAACTACTATAATACTGCTCCTATATACAAGAATATAACTACTATAATACTGCCTCCTATATACAAGAATATAACTACTATAATACTGCCTCCTATATACAAGAATATAACTACTATAATACTGCTCCTATATACAAGAATATAACTACTATAATACTGCCCCCTATACACAAGAATATGACTACTATAATACTGCCCCCTATATACAAGAATATAACTACTATAATACTGCCACTATATACAAGAATATAACTACTATAATACTGCCCCTATATACAAGAATATAACTACTATAATACTGCCCCTATATACAAGCATATAACTACTATAATACTGCCCCTATATACAAGAATATAACTACTATAATACTGCCCCTATATACAAGAATATAACTACTATAATACTGCTCCCTATATACAAGAATATAACTACTATAATACTGCCCCCTATATACAAGAATATAACTACTATAATACTGCCCCCTATATACAAGAATATAACTACTATAACACTGTCCCCTATATACAAGAATACAACTACTATAATACTGCTCCTATATACAAGAATATAACTACTATAATACTGCCCCATATATACAAGAATATAACTACTATAATACTGCCCCTATATACAAGAATATAACTACTATAATACTGCCCCCTATATACAAGAATACAACTACTATAATACTGCTCCTATATACAAGAATATAACTACTATAATACTGCCCCATATATACAAGAATATAACTACTATAATACTGCCCCTATATACAAGAATATAACTACTATAATACTGCCCCCTATATACAAGAATATAACTACTATAATACTGCCCCCTATATACAAGAATATAACTACTATAATACTGCCCCCTATATACAAGAATATAACTACTATAATACTGCCCCCTATATACAAGAATATAACTACTATAATACTGCTCCTATATACAAGAATATAACTACTATAATACTGCCCCATATATACAAGAATATAACTACTATAATACTGCCCCTATATACAAGAATATAACTACTATAATACTGCCCCTATATACAAGAATATAACTACTCTAATACTGTCCCCTATATACAAGAATATAACTACTATAATACTGCCCCCTATATACAAGAATATAACTACTATAATACTGCTCCTATATACAAGAATATAACTACTATAATACTGCCCCTATATACAAGAATATAACTACTATAATACTGCCCCCTATATACAAGAATATAACTACTATAATACTGCTCCCTATATACAAGAATATAACTACTATAATACTGCCCTCTATATACAAGAATATAACTACTATAATACTGCTCCTATATACAAGAATATAACTACTATATGTAATGGCCGGAAGGAGGTGAAGGGAAAGTGAGCCCTAATCTACCCACCGCCCTGTCCCTGCCTACTTGCAACGACCCGCCCTAGGCGACGAGGTACAACTGGGCGGCGGTCCCTACGCTGTCTAAGTGCACAGGGAAACAAACAGGGAACATGCAAGGGAAGGGGCAGTAGCCACGGAACGCCACGAGGAAACGGAGCGGCGAACGGACAGTCAGGACCAGGACGAAGTGAGTACACCCAAGCGGGCAAGGAGACAGAAGCAAGCCAGGGGCAAAGCAAAGCAGGTCAAGCAGAACTGCAGCAAGGCAGAAGCAAGGCAGAAGCAGGCTGGAGCAAGCAGCAGTGGGGCCAGGAATCCAAAAGAATTACAAGCACTGAGGGAGAGAACAGGGCAGGTAATAAAGGACAGGGGGCGGAGCTAACTCCGACAGACCAGGCCGCGATAGGCTCTCCCACTCCTGAGCCTGCCACCCTGGTTGGTGGGAGATGGTGTCAGTC
The DNA here is from genome assembly GCF_050947455.1 of Rhinoderma darwinii. Taxonomy (NCBI): domain Eukaryota; kingdom Metazoa; phylum Chordata; class Amphibia; order Anura; family Rhinodermatidae; genus Rhinoderma; species Rhinoderma darwinii. Next base: position 4,188,175 of record NC_134698.1, on the reverse strand, counting down.
GAACAGGTCTGGCCTCAGGTGTGGATTGATTAATCCCAGGAGTATACCTAGATGACGTACCTGGCAGATCCCTAACAGTACTCCCCCTTTTATGAGGGGCCACTGGACCCTTACTAAGGGGACCCGGTTTAGTGGGGAAGAGAAGGTGGAACCTCCTGATCAATACCCCAGCGTGAACATCACGGGCAGGTACCCAAGTCCTCTCCTCCGGCCCGTATCCTCTCCAATGGACCAGGTACTGGAGGGAGCCCTGGACCATCCTACTGTCCATAATCTTGGCCACCTCGAATTCCACCCCCTCAGGGGTGAGAACGGGAACAGGAGGTATCCTCGAGGGGGACCAGGACGGGGAGCAGCGTTTAAGGAGGGAGGCATGGAAGACGTCATGTATGCGAAATGATGGGGGGAGCTCCAGACGGAAGGATACAGGGTTGAGGACTTCAATGATCTTATAAGGTCCAATAAATCGGGGAGCAAACTTCCTGGACGGGACCTTAAGGCGCAAGTTCCTGGACGACAACCAGACCAAATCCCTGACGACAAACCGGGGGTTAGCAGAACGTCTACTATCCGCCTGAATCTTTTGTGCGCTCTGGGACGCCTCTAGGTTCTTCTGAACCTGGGCCCAGACAGTGCACAGTTCCCGATGAACATCCTCTACCTCAGGATTATTGGAACAACCAGGGGAGACGGAGGAGAATCTTGGGTTAAACCCGAAATTACAGAAAAACGGGGAGACCCCTGACGAGTTACTGACCCGGTTATTCAAGGAAAATTCAGCAAGGGGAAGGAATGAGACCCAATCGAATTGACAGTCAGAGATGAAACATCTTAAATATTGTTCCAGGGATTGGTTGGTCCTTTCCGTTTGGCCATTAGTTTCGGGATGGAAGGCGGAGGAGAAGGACAGATCAATCTCCAACTTTTTACAAAAAGCTCTCCAAAATAAGGAAACAAATTGTACCCCTCTGTCAGAAACGATATTGACTGGGGCCCCATGGAGACGCAGGATGTGTTTCACAAACAAAGAAGCTAACGTCTTGGCGTTAGGTAGCTTCTTAAGGGGCACAAAGTGGCACATCTTGCTGAAGCGGTCGACTACCACCCACACCACCGACTTGCCCTGAGATGGAGGCAAATCGGTGATAAAATCCATGGAGATATGGGTCCAAGGTCTCTGGGGAATGGGCAAGGAACGTAGTAGGCCCGCAGGTCGGGACCTAGGGGTTTTGGACCTAGCGCAAACCTCACAAGCGGCGACGTAAGCCCTAACGTCTTTAGGCAACCCAGGCCACCAATAGTTTCTGGTAATGAGGTGTTTGGTGCCCAAGATGCCAGGATGACCAGATAGAGCGGAGTCATGGTTTTCCCTGAGTACCCTCAGCCGGTATTGCAGAGGAACAAACAGTTTGTCCCCAGGGACGTTCCCGGGAGCTGCACCCTGATCAGCCGCGATATCAGAAGCTAAATCAGAATCCGTGGCAGAGACGATTATACCAGGGGGTAAAATACAAGCAGGATCCTTCTCGGAAGGAGGATTGGCCATGAAACTACGTGACAGAGCATCAGCCTTAATATTCTTGGACCCAGCCCTATAGGTAACCAAGAAATTAAATCTGGTAAAGAATAGTGCCCACCGAGCTTGTCTAGGATTAAGCCTCCGGGCCGATTCTAGGAAAACCAGATTCTTGTGATCCGTAAGGACCGTTACCTGGTGTCTGGCCCCCTCCAGGAAGTGCCGCCACTCCTCAAAAGTCCATTTAATGGCTAGAAGTTCGCGGTTGCCAATATCATAGTTACTCTCCGTGGGCGAAAACTTCCTAGAGAAGTAAGCACAGGGGCGGAGATGGGTGAGGGAGCTGGTACCCTGGGACAAGACGGCCCCCACTCCGACCTCGGATGCGTCAACCTCCACAATAAATGGCTCCTCTTGGTTGGGCTGAATCAGCACGGGGGCCGAGATAAAGCACTTCTTGAGGGTCTCAAAGGCCAGGACGGCCTCAGGGGGCCAATGGAGGATATCAGCACCCTTGCGGGTAAGGTCCGTAAGAGGCATAGCGACGACCGAGAAGTTGGCAATAAATCTCCTGTAATAGTTGGCGAACCCTAAAAAACACTGTAACGCCTTAAGGGAGGCAGGTTGGACCCATTCCGCCACAGCCTGAACCTTGGCAGGGTCCATGCGGAATTCATGAGGAGTGAGGATTTGCCCTAAAAATGGTATCTCCTGTACCCCAAAGACACATTTTTCAGTCTTAGCAAACAGATTATTCTCCCGAAGGACCTGGAGCACCTTCCTGACATGCTCCACGTGGGAGGACCAGTCCTTGGAAAACACCAGTATGTCATCAAGGTACACAACAAGAAAATTACCCAGGTACTCTCTCAGGATTTCATTAATAAAATTCTGGAAGACAGCAGGGGCATTACACAACCCAAAGGGCATGACCAGGTATTCGAAATGACCCTCGGGTGTGTTGAACGCAGTTTTCCACTCATCCCCCTCTTTGATGCGGATAAGGTTATATGCCCCCCGTAGATCGAACTTAGAAAACCATTGGGCTCCCTGAACCTGATTAAAAAGTTCCGGAATCAAAGGAAGTGGGTATTGGTTCCTTACGGTGACCTTATTCAGGTTACGATAATCAATGCACGGCCTAAGACCACCATCCTTCTTCCCCACGAAGAAGAAGCCAGCACCTACAGGAGAAGTCGAGGGGCGAATGAAACCCTTGGCCAGGCATTCTTGGATATACACCCTCATGGCTTCACGTTCAGGACATGAAAGATTAAATATCCTACCCTTAGGAAGCTTGGCACCAGGCACCAAATCGATAGCGCAATCGTAATCTCTATGGGGGGGCAACACCTCGGAGGCCTCCTTAGAAAACACATCGGCGAAGTCCTGAACAAACTCAGGAAGCGTGTTTACCTCCTCCCGGGGAGAAATAGAGTTAACAGAAAGACATGACATAAGACATTCATTACCCCATTTGGTGAGATCCCCAGTATTCCAATCAAACGTGGGATTATGCAACTGCAACCAGGGAAGACCTAATACCAGATCAGACGATAATCCCTGCATCACCAGTACAGAGCACTGCTCCAAATGCATGGAGCCAACAAGGAGTTCAAAAACAGGAGTATGCTGAGTAAAATAACCATTAGCAAGGGGAGTTGAGTCGATTCCTACTACAGGGATAGGATAAGGTAAATCAATACAAGGCATCTTTAGAGACATAGCAAATTCCGCAGACATGATATTAGCAGATGACCCTGAATCCACGAAAGCACTGCCCGTGGCAGCCCGGCCAGCAAACGAGACCTGAAAGGGAAGCAAAATTTTATTGCGTTTCACATTAACGGGAAATACCTGTGCGCCCAAGTGACCTCCCCGATGATCACTTAGGCGCGGAAGTTTTCCGGCTTCTTATTCTTGCGCCTGGGACAGGTGTTCAGTAGATGCTTGTCGTCCCCACAGTAGAAGCAGAGACCATTCATTCTGCGAAACTCCCTACGTTGTCGAGGGGACATGGAGGCCCCGAGTTGCATAGGTACCTCCGAGTCCTCCGTGGAGGGGCGAGGAGACGGGACCTCGGGGGGGAATCGCAGAAAAGTCAGAGGGGAGCACACTGAAGCGTTCTAGCTGACGTTCCCTGAGACGTCGGTCAAGTCGTACTGCTAGGGCCATAACCTGGTCAAGGGAGTCAGACGAGGGGTAGTTAACCAGCAGATCCTTCAGGGCGTCAGATAATCCTAACCTAAACTGGCACCTTAGGGCCGGATCGTTCCACTGAGAAGCTACGCACCACTTCCTAAAATCAGAACAGTATTCCTCAACCGGTCTCCTACCCTGACGTAAGGTCACCAGCTGACTCTCGGCTAAGGCAGTCCTGTCAGTCTCGTCGTAAATGAGGCCGAGGGCAGAGAAAAAACGATCAACAGAGGAAAGTTCAGGGGCGTCAGGAGCCAAGGAGAAGGCCCACTCTTGGGGCCCTTCCTGGAGTCGGGATATAATGATACCCACCCGCTGGTTCTCGGAACCTGAGGAGTGGGGCTTTAGGCGGAAATACAGTCTGCAACTCTCCCGGAAGGAGAGAAACGTCTTACGGTCCCCTGAGAACCGGTCAGGTAACTTGAGGTCGGGTTCTAGAGGTGAGGTGAGGGGTACTACTAAAGCAGCGTCACCTGATTGACCCTTTGGGCCAGGGCCTGGACCTGTAGGGAGAGGCCCTGCATCTGCTGGGCCAGGGTCTCAAGGGGGTCCATGATAGCGTCAGCGTAGGAGAAATGGGTAGACTAGGTAAGGGCTTGTAATTATGTAATGGCCGGAAGGAGTTGAAGGGAAAGTGAGCCCTAATCTACCCACCGCCCTGTCCCTGCCTACTTGCAACGACCCGCCCTAGGCGACGAGGTACAACTGGGCGGCGGTCCCTACGCTGTCTAAGTGCACAGGGAAACAAACAGGGAACATGCAAGGGAAGGGGCAGTAGCCACGGAACGCCACGAGGAAACGGAGCGGCGAACGGACAGTCAGGACCAGGACGAAGTGAGTACACCCAAGCGGGCAAGGAGACAGAAGCAAGCCAGGGGCAAAGCAAAGCAGGTCAAGCAGAACTGCAGCAAGGCAGAAGCACGGCAGAAGCAGGCTGGAGCAAGCAGCAGTGGGGCCAGGAATCCAAAAGAATTACAAGCACTGAGGGAGAGAACAGGGCAGGTAATAAAGGACAGGGGGCGGAGCTAACTCCGACAGACCAGGCCGCGATAGGCTCTCCCACTCCTGAGCCTGCCACCCTGGTTGGTGGGAGATGGTGTCAGTCGAACAGGTCTGGCCTCAGGTGTGTATTGATTAATCCCAGGAGTATACCTAGATGAAGTACCTGGCAGATCCCTAACACTATAATACTGCCCCTATATACAAGAATACAACTACTATAATACTGCTCCTATATACAAGAATATAACTACTATAATACTGCTCCCTATTTACAAGAATATAACTGCTATAATACTGCCCCCTATATACAAGAATATAACTACTACAATACTGCGTCCTATATACAAGAATATAACTACTATAATACTGCTCCCTATATACAAGAATATAACTACTATAATACTGCTCCTATATACAAGACTATAACTACTATAATACTGCTCCTATATACAAGAATATAACTACTATAATACTGCCCCCTATATACAAGAATATAACTACTATAATACTGCTCCTATATACAAGAATATAACTACTATAATTATCTTTTTTATTTGAAAACTTGCAACAAAATATTACAATACCTTTGCAATACACTCATAACAGATAAAGAAAATAAACGTATGTCTCTTAATAACATCACAATCATTAAACAAACCATAATATATGAATATTGCTCCAGTATAGATTGTTTCAACTATTTTCCATGATATTATTCTAGACAGTATTCCAGGAGAGTTCTTCTTTATTGGTGACCGGGCAGCATCGCGCACACCACAGAGCGTACACGGTCACCACATTTATGACATATAGTGAACCTCTATGACATAAACTGAGTTCGGGGTAGAAGTCTCCATACAGCAGCTGAGAGTTTCACTGTCCCAATAGATGTGGTGACTGCAGGGACAGGGACACAGCAGGGACATTACTCTGTAGATAAGTCTCTTGTATAAAGAGGACATTGGTTTTGTCGTCAGACAGACGCTGGAATATTGCCTGCCGCCTGCTCCTATTCTTCACACTGTTCACATTGATGGAGGTGATTTTCAGCCTCATCCTGGTTACATGTCTTTCCTACTTTTTTTCCTTCTTCCACTGCTATGTCCTGTAACACCCCATCTTTTGGTGGACATTGGGGGGTCAGCATCTTCATCCTGGGGTTCGTCATCTGGGTTGTGTGAGGAGACTTGCTCCATCTCTGCTTCTTCTTCCTGGTCATCTTCTCCCAGCGCACAGTAACGTCCCCCAGTTATCGCCAGCACTGGAGACTCCGGTGATTTCTTTGCAGTAGTGATTTTTTTCCTAGAAGAATCATCTGTTTTACTTCTCCTTTTAACCGTCTGAAATCCCTCCTCATCCATACTGGTCGCTGCGGCTGGATCAGCTGGTTTTTTACTGGTCGCTGCGGCTGGATCAGCTGGTTTTTTACTGGTCGCTGCGGCTAGATCTGCTGGTTTTTTACTGGCCGCTGCGGCCGGATCAGCTGGTTCCTTACTGGTCGCTGCGGCTGGATCAGCTGGTTTTTTACTGGTCGCTGCGGCTAGATCAGCTGGTTCTTTACTGGTGTTGGGCAGATGTTTAGATGTTTTGGTGACAGAGCGACTGGATATTTTGCTTTTAGCATGACCTCTCTTTTCAGTGGCTGGTGACACTTGTGCAGCATCCACAGATGGGACATTCGTCTCTGGAGCAGGGTCTCTGCTACTTTGGCTCACATCATCGTTGGGACTTCCAGGTTCTGGGGTTGTATCTACACATATGGAGACATCCTCCTGCTCTTCCTCCATGGCTTCTTTAAAGGTCTCCTCCTTATTATGTTCTGCATGCGGACACTCCCGGAATGTATGTCCAGGTCCTAAGCACAGGTTACAGATGACGGGTCCTGTACAATCGTCCTTCACATGCCCAAACTGACCACATAGTGAGCACTTAATACGGGAACAGTTGAATGCCAGGTGCCTGCCCCCACATCTATGGCACAGTCGCGGTTGACCAGGGTAGTAACATACGCCTCTCTCCGAGCCCAGGTAGAAGGAGTGCGGCAGATGTCTGGTCACTCCATTCTCCTGAACCAGCTGGATCTTGACAGAATATCCTCCATTCCAGATCTCCTCCTCATCATAGATCTTTGTTGGCAGTCTCTTCACCTCACAATATCTGCTCAACCAGTGCTGCAAATCTGCCAGAGCCACCACCTCAGACTGGAACAGGACGGTGGCGGTGACTACCTGGGGTTTAGTCAGCTGGATGACATGTAGATGCTCCCACATCGCGTGCTCCTTTGTATCGTTATAAATACTCCAGAATAAGTCTAGACTATATTGCAGCTTGAAACTTATGTCATAATTCCTGCTGGAGGGAACGTGGATCAGAGCGAACACCTCAGAAGCTTTAAACTTCATAAACTCCTTCAACAAAACTTTCCCAATGTAGAGTCTGGAGGGGAGGTTTTCCTCTGGTCCTGAGTACCTGATTCTGACCGCGTTCCTCCTCTGAGGTGTGGGGTTAGTCGGTCTTGTGACGCTGGAGAACAGTCTCCTGTACTGAGGTCTGTCAGCAGGTGGGTCAGGACTGGACCTCTCCTCAGCTGATTGTACTGCAGATCCTCCTGTGTCTGCTCCTGATCGCTGTGTAACCTGCACTCCATTCACTGACACTGCGGACGGCTGAACCTCCAGGACAGGGACCGCAATGTCCACCTCAGCCTGTGCCGCTGGTTCATCAGATATCAGACTGTCAATCACCGCGCTGAGCGAGGTCTCACTTACAATATCAGGACATGAGGCACTTTCTTGCTCACTCCCAGGAGTACCACTCGCATTCACTTCATCTGTACTGCACATAGAGTCTACTGCCGTTAACCCCTCGTCAGCTGGCACACATTTCTCTGCAGCTTTAGCAGCATTTGTGTTGGCCGATTGCACAGACCCCACACATGATGGGAGATGTGATCCTCCAGCCACTGCACACTCATATCTTCCAGGGTTTCCCTGCTACACAATATTATACACAGTCTTATAGTCAGTGTCTTTTTTTGCAATGATATTTTTTCTCTTCACAGTTTGGGCTCTAGTCTCCCTTTTATTCTCCATTGCCCGGTTCTTTATTTTGGGTACTGTGCATGATTCTTTCTGCAATCTCTCCTTCAATATCACCAGCTCACGTGTGCAAACATCCAGACACTCACATTTCATCAGCTTTGCCTTTGGATCAGTCTCTTGGTTAATTTCAGTTCTCAATTTGCGAACTTGCATTTCCATTTTAAAGATATTTTTCTTTGTCATTTTTGTGCACAATTCACCAACATCATGAGATTCAGTTGACTCACCAGCCACCATTTCCAGATCATCACCTCCACCATCTCCATGCTGCAGGCCAAACTCCAGACTCTGGGCTTTCCCAGGATCATCAGCCCAGGACCCCTCCCCTCCACCTGGGTCAGAAGCCATGCATAGTCCTAACAGGGAGCTCACAAGCACACGTCTATCCTCTCCTATGGACAAGAATAGGACTACTATAATACTGCCCCTATATACAAGAATATAACTACTATAATACTGCCCCTATATACAAGAATATAACTACTATAATACTGCCCCCTATATACAAGAATATAACTACGATAATACTGCTCCTATATACAAGAATATAACTACTATAATACTGCCCCTATATACAAGAATATAACTACTATAATACTGCCTCTATATACAAGAATATAACTACTATAATACTGCTTTATATACAAGAATATAACTACTATAATACTGCTCCTATATACAAGAATATAACTACTATAATACTGCCCCTATATACAAGAATATAACTACTATAATACTGCCCCCTATATACAAGAATATAACTACTATAAGACTGCTCCTATATACAAGAATATAACTTCTATAATACTGCCTCCTATATACAAGAATATAACTACTATAATACTGCTCCTATATACAAGAATATAACTACTATAATACTGCTCCTATATACAAGAATATAACTACTATAATACTGCCCCCTATATACAAGAATATCACTACTATAGTACTGCCCCTATATACAAGAATATAACTACTATAATACTGCTCCTATATACAAGAATATAACTACTATAATACTGACCCCTATATACAAGAATATAACTACTATATTACTGCCCCCTGTATACAAGAATATAACTACTATAATACTGCTCCTATATACAAGAATATAACTACTATAATACTGCCCCTATATACAAGAATATAACTACTATAATACTGCTCCTATATACAAGAATATAACTACTATAATACTGCCCCTATATACAGGAATATAACTACTATAATACTGCCCTCTATATACAAGAATATAACTACTATAATACTGCCCCCTATATACCAGAATATAACTACTATAATACTGCTTCTATATACAAGAATATAACTACTATAATACTGCCCCTATATACAAGAATATAACTAGTATAATACCGCCCCTATATACAAGAATATAACTACTATAATACTGCCCCCTATATACAAGAATATAACTATTATAATACTGACTCCTATATACAAGAATATAACTACTATAATACTGCCCTTATATACAGGAATATAACTACTATAATACTGTTCCTATATACAAGAATATAACTACTATAATACTGCCCCTATATACAAGAATATAACTACTATAATACTGCTCATATACACAAGAATATAACTACTATAATACTGCCCCTTATATACAAGAATATAACTACTACAATACTGCTCCTATATACAAAAATATAACTACTATAATACTGCCCCCTATATACAAGAATATAACTACTATAATACTGCCCCCTATATACAAGAATATAACTACTATAATACTGCTCCTATATACAAGAATATAACTACTATAATACTGCCCCCTATATACAAGAATATAACTACTATAATACTGCCCCCTATATACAAGAATATAACTACTATAATACTGCCCCCTATATACAAGAATATAACTACTATAATACTGCCTCCTATATACAAGAATATAACTACTATAATACTGCCCCTATATACAAGAATATAACTACTATAATACTGCCCCTATATACAAGAATATAATTACTATAATACTGCCCCCTATATACAAGAATATAATTACTATAATACTGCTCCTATATACAAGAATATAACTACTATAATACTGCCCCTATATACAAGAATATAACTACTATAATACTGCTCCTATATAGAAGAATATAACTACTATAATACTGCACCTATATACAAGAATATAACTACTATAATACTGCCCCCTATATGCAAGAATTATACTACTATAATACTGGCCCTATATACAAGAATATATTTACTATATTACTGCCCCTATATACAAGAATATAACTACTATAACACTGCTCCTATATACAAGAATATAACTACTATAATACTGCCCCCTATATGCAAGAATTATACTACTATAATACTGGCCCTATATACAAGAATATATTTACTATAATACTGCCCCTATATACAAGAATATAACTACTATAATACTGCCTCCTATATACAAGAATATAACTACTATAATACTGCCTCCTATATACAAGAATATAACTACTATAATACTGCTCCTATATACAAGAATATATTTACTATAATACTGCCCCCTATATACAAGAATATAATTACTATAATACTGCCTCCTATATACAAGAATATAACTACTATAATACTGCCCCTATATACAAGAATATAACTACTATAATACTGCCCCCTATATACAAGAATATACCTACTATAATACTGCTCCTATATACAAGAATATAACTACTATAATACTGCCCCTATATACAAGAATATAACTACTATAATACTGCCTCCTATATACAAGAATATAACTACTATAATACTGCTCCTATATACAAGAATATAACTACTATAATACTGCCCCCTATATACAAGAATATAACTACTATAATACTGCCCCTATGTACAAGAATATAACTACTATAATACTGCTCCCTATATACAAGAATATAACTACTATAATACTGCCCCTATATACAGGAATATAACTACTATAATACTGCCCCTATATACAAGAATATAACTACTATAATACTGCCCCTATATACAAGAATATAACTACTATTATACTGCCCCCTATATACAAGAATATAACTACTATAATACTGCCTCCTATATACAAGAATATAACTACTATAATACTGCCTCCTATATACAAGAATATAACTACTATAATACTGCTCCTATATACAAGAATATAACTACTATAATACTGCCCCCTATATACAAGAATATAACTACTATAATACTGCCCCCTATATACAAGAATATAACTACTATAATACTGCCCCTATATACAAGAATATAATTACTATAATACTGCCCCTATATACAAGAATATAACTACTATAATAATCCTCCTATATACAAGAATATAACTACTATAATACTGCCCCTATATACAAGAATATAACTACTATAATACTGCCCCTATATACAAGAATATAACCACTATAATACTGCTCCTATATACAAGAATATAACTACTATAATACTGCTCCCTATATACAAGAATATAACTACTATAATACTGCCCCTATATACAAGAATATAATTACTATAATACTGCCCCCTATGTTTGTTAATCATCTGGTGTAGTGTATTAAAGCAGCAGAGTTTGTGTGGTAGTAGACGGGGGTTCTCTCTGGCATGAAGAGGTACGGGCAACCTGTAATCTTCTCTACTAGCCTGGCTTCCATACTGTGTGGCATGCCAGTCTGGCACCATTGCATTATGTAAAGTGTCTGCCAACCTTGTGTAACAGATGTTATGGAAAGCAGGATCAAACCTACACAAGTCGGAGACATGTAAACAGCCACATAAAAAATTGCGCCCTCGCTTAAAAGGCCGGGTAAAATGCCCTCCGGGGCCGCTCAGACATCGCTCATTGTTTCTTAGTATATAATAATAATAATGATAATAAAGAATGCTGTGATTTATTTCTGCAGTCGATTAGCTGCCACTCTGGGTACTTGGGTGCCAGTCCAGGAACGCAGATGGCAGCGCCACAAAGACCCGTGTTATGAAACAAAGTGTGCAAACAAATTCGTGTGTGCACACAAGATTATTCCGGGGTGTGCGCGGCATCGGAGCAGCTGCTCTCCCGACGACTTCTATAGGAAAATTCAATCCCAAAGTCAATAGCGGGAAACAGATGAGACCCTCACAGAGAAGACCTTGAGGATCTGGAGAGCGCGTGTTATACCGGCTGATGACAGACAGGGGGCAGCACAAGACGTCTACAGGCTTCCACACACTGCCCCCCCCCCACCCCCTGATATATACATAGTGATGTATCCTGCAGACTATTACACCACTGACCTCTCTACAGATCTGCAGAACATCGCTCCTCCACCTCCTGACAGATACATAGTGATATATCCTGCAGACTATTACACCACTGACCTCTCTACAGATCTGCAGAACATCGCTCCTCTACCTCCTGACAGATACATAGTGATATATCCTGCAGATTATTACACCACAGACCTCTCTACAGATCTGCAGAACATCGCTCCTCCACCTCCTGACAGATACATAGTGATATATCCTGCAGATTATTACACCACTGACCTCTCTACAGATCTGCAGAACATCGCTCCTCTACCTCCTGACAGATACATAGTGATATATCCTGCAGATTATTACACCACTGACCTCTCTACAGATCTGCAAAACATCGCTCCTCTACCTCCTGACAGATAGATAGTGATATATCCTGCAGATTATTACACCACTGACCTCTCTACAGATCTGCAGAACATCGCTCCTCTACCTCCTGACAGATACATAGTGATATATCCTGTAGATTATTACACCACTGACCTCTCTACAGATCTGCAGAACATTGCTCCTCTACCTCCTGACAGATACATAGTGATATATCCTGCAGATTATTACACCACTGACCTCTCTACAGATCTGCAGAACATCGCTCCTCCACCTCCTGACAGATACATAGTGATATATCCTGCAGATTATTACACCACTGACCTCTCTACAGATCTGCAGAACATCGCTCCTCCACCTCCTGACAGATACATAGTGATATATCCTGCAGATTATTACACCACTGACCTCTCTACAGATCTGCAGAACATTGCTCCTCTACCTCCTGACAGATACATAGTGATATATCCTGCAGATTATTACACCACTGACCTCTCTACAGATCTGCAGAACATCGCTCCTCCACCTCCTGACAGATACATAGTGATATATCCTGCAGATTATTACACCACTGACCTCTCTACAGATCTGCAGAACATCGCTCCTCTACCTCCTGACAGATACATAGTGATATATCCTGCAGATTATTACACCACTGACCTCTCTACAGATCTGCAGAACATCGCTCCTCCACCTCCTGACAGATACATAGTGATATATCCTGCAGATTATTACACCACTGACCTCTCTACAGATCTGCAGAACATCGCTCCTCTACATCCTGACAGATACATAGTGATATATCCTGCAGATTATTACACCACTGTCATCTACAGATCTGCAGAACATCGCTCCTCCACCTCCTGACAGATACATAGTGATATATCCTGCAGATTATTACACCACTGACCTCTCTACAGATCTGCAGAACATCGCTCCTCTACATCCTGACAGATACATAGTGATATATCCTGCAGATTATTACACCACTGACCTCTCTACAGATCTGCAGAACATCGCTCCTCTACCTCCTGACAGATACATAGTGATATATCCTGCAGATTATTACACCACTGACCTCTCTACAGATCTGCAGAACATTGCTCCTCCACCGCCTGACAGATACATAGTGATATATCCTGCAGACTATTACACCACTGACCTCTCTACAGACCTGCAGAACATTGCTCCTCTACCTCCTGACAGATACATAGTGATATATCCTGCAGACTATTACACCACTGACCTCTCTACAGATCTGCAGAACATCGCTCCTCTACCTCCTGACAGATACATAGTGATATATCCTGCAGATTATTACACCACTGACCTCTCTACAGATCTGCAGAACATCGCTCCTCCACCTCCTGACAGATACATAGTGATATATCCTGCAGATTATTACACCACTGACCTCTCTACAGATCTGCAGAACATTGCTCCTCTACCTCCTGACAGATACATAGTGATATATCCTGCAGATTATTACACCACTGACCTCTACAGATCTGCAGAACATCGCTCCTCTACCTCCTGACAGATACATAGTGATATATCCTGCAGATTATTACACCACTGACCTCTCTACAGATCTGCAGATCATCGCTCCTCTACCTCGTGACAGATACATAGTGATATATCCTGCAGATTATTACACCACTGACCTCTCTACAGATCTGCAGAACATCGCTCCTCTACCTCCTGACAGATACATAGTGATATATCCTGCAGATTATTACACCACTGACCTCTCTACAGATCTGCAGAACATCGCTCCTCTACCTCCTGACAGATACATAGTGATATATCCTGCAGATTATTACACCACTGACCTCTCTACAGATCTGCAGAACATCGCTCCTCTACCTCCTGACAGATACATAGTGATATATCCTGCAGATTATTACACCACTGACCTCTCTACAGATCTGCAGAACATCGCTCCTCCACCTCCTGACAGATACATAGTGATATATCCTGCAGATTATTACACCACTGACCTCTCTACAGATCTGCAGAACATCGCTCCTCCACCTCCTGACAGATACATAGTGATATATCCTGCAGATTATTACACCACTGACCTCTCTACAGATCTGCAGAACATTGCTCCTCCACCTCCTGACAGATACATAGTGATATGTCCTGCAGATTATTACACCACTGACCTCTCTACAGATCTGCAGAACATCGCTCCTCTACCTCCTGACAGATACACAGTGATATATCCTGCAGATTATTACACCACTGACCTCTCTACAGATCTGCAGAACATCGCTCCTCTACCTCCTGACAGATACATAGTGATATATCCTGAAGATTATTACACCACTGACCTCTCTACAGATCTGCAGAACATCGCTCCTCCACCTCCTGACAGATACATAGTGATATATCCTGCAGATTATTACACCACTGACCTCTACAGATCTGCAGAACATCGCTCCTCTACCTCCTGACAGATACATAGTGATATATCCTGCAGATTATTACACCACTGACCTCTCTACAGATCTGCAGAACATCGCTCCTCCACCTCCTGACAGATACATAGTGATATATCCTGCAGATTATTACACCACTGTCCTCTCTACAGATCTGCAGAACATCGCTCCTCTACATCCTGACAGATACATAGTGATATATCCTGCAGATTATTACACCACTGACCTCTCTACAGATCTGCAGAACATCGCTCCTCCACCTCCTGACAGATACATAGTGATATATCCTGCAGATTATTACACCACTGTCCTCTCTACAGATCTGCAGAACATCGCTCCTCTACATCCTGACAGATACATAGTGATATATCCTGCAGATTATTACACCACTGACCTCTCTACAGATCTGCAGAACCTCGCTCCTCCACCTCCTGACAGATACATAGTGATATATCCTGCAGATTATTACACCACTGTCCTCTCTACAGATCTGCAGAACATCGCTCCTCTACCTCCTGACAGATACATAGTGATATATCCTGCAGATTATTACACCACTGACCTCTCTACAGATCTGCAGAACCTCGCTCCTCCACCTCCTGACAGATACATAGTGATATATCCTGCAGATTATTACACCACTGACCTCTCTACAGATCTGCAGAACATTGCTCCTCCACCTCCTGACAGATACATAGTGATATATCCTGCAGATTATTACACCACTGACCTCTCTACAGATCTGCAGAACATCGCTCCTCTACCTCCTGACAGATACATAGTGATATATCCTGCAGATTATTACACTACTGACCTCTCTACAGATCTGCAGAACATCGCTCCTCTACCTCCTGACAGATACAGTGATATATCCTGCAGATTATTACACCACAGACCTCTCTACAGATCTGCAGAACATCGCTCCTCTACCTCCTGACAGATACATAGTGATATATCCTGCAGATTATTACACCACAGACCTCTCTACAGATCTGCAGAACATCGCTCCTCTACCTCCTGACAGATAGATAGTGATATATCCTGCAGATTATTACACCACTGACCTCTCTACAGATCTGCAGAACATTGCTCCTCTACCTCCTGACAGATATATAGTGATATATCCTGCAGATTATTACACCACTGACCTCTCTACAGATCTGCAGAACATCGCTCCTCTACCTCGTGACAGATACATAGTGATATATCCTGCAGAGTATTACACCAGTGACCTCTCTACAGATCTGCAGAACATTGCTCCTCTACCTCCTGACAGATACATAGTGATATATCCTGCAGAGTATTACACCACTGACCTTTCTACAGATCTGCAGAACATCGCTCCTCTACCTCCTGACAGATACATAGTGATATATCCTGCAGACTATTACACCACTGACCTCTCTACAGATCTGCAGAACATCGCTCCTCTACCTCCTGACAGATACATAGTGATATATCCTGCAGATTATTACACCACTGACCTCTCTACAGATCTGCAGAACATCGCTCCTCTACCTCCTGACAGATACATAGTGATATATCCTGCAGACTATTACACCACTGACCTCTCTACAGATCTGCAGAACATCGCTCCTCTACCTCCTGACAGATACATAGTGATATATCCTGCAGATTGGTACACCACTGACCTCTCTACAGATCTGCAGAACATTGCTCCTCTACGTCCTGACAGATACATAGTGACATATCCTGCAGATTATTACACCACTGACCTCTCTACAGATCTGCAGAACATTGCTCCTCTACCTCCTGACAGATACATAGTGACATATCCTGCAGATTATTACACCACTGACCTCTCTACAGATCTGCAGAACATCGATCCTCTACCTCCTGACAGATACATAGTGATATATCCTGCAGATTATTACATCACTGACCTCTCTACAGATTTGCAGAACATCGCTCCTCTACCTCCTGACAGATACATAGTGATATATTCTGCAGATTATTACACCACTGACCTCTCTACAGATCTGCAGAACATCGCTCCTCCACCTCCTGACAGATACATAGTGATATATCCTGCAGATTATTACACCACTGACCTCTCTACAGATCTGCAGAACATTGCTCCTCTAACTCCTGACAGGTACATAGTGATATATCCTGCAGATTATTGCACCACTGACCTCTCTACAGATCTGCAGAACATCGCTCCTCTACCTCCTGACAGATACATAGTGATATATCCTGCAGATTATTACACCACTGACCTCTCTACAGATCTGCAGAACATCGCTCCTCTACCTCCTGACAGATACATAGTGATATATCCTGCAGATTATTACACCACTGTCCTCTCTACAGATCTGCAGAACATCGCTCCTCCACATCCTGACAGATACATAGTGATATATCCTGCAGATTATTACACCACTGACCTCTCTACAGATCTGCAGAACCTCGCTCCTCCACCTCCTGACAGATACATAGTGATATATCCTGCAGATTATTACACCACTGACCTCTCTACAGATCTGCAGAACCTCGCTCCTCCACCTCCTGACAGACACATAGTGATATATCCTGCAGATTATTACACCACTGACCTCTCTACAGATCTGCAGAACATCGCTCCTCTACCTCCTGACAGATACATAGTGATATATCCTGCAGATTATTACACCACTGACCTCTCTAGAGATCTGCAGAACATCGCTCCTCTACCTCGTGACAGATACATAGTGATATATCCTGCAGATTATTACACCACTGACCTCTCTACAGATCTGCAGAACATCGCTCCTCTACCTCCTGACAGATACATAGTGATATATCCTGCAGATTATTACACCACTGACCTCTCTAGAGATCTGCAGAACATCGCTCCTCCACCTCCTGACAGATACATAGTGATATATCCTGCAGATTATTACACCACTGACCTCTCTACAGATCTGCAGAACATCGCTCCTCCACCTCCTGACAGATACATAGTGATATATCCTGCAGATTATTACACCACTGTCCTCTCTACAGATCTGCAGAGCATCGCTCCTCCACCTCCTGACAGATACATAGTGATATATCCTGCAGATTATTACACCACTGATCTCTCTACAGATCTGCAGAGCATCGCTCCTCTACCTCCTGACAGATACATAGTGATATATCCTGCAGATTATTACACCACTGACCTCTCTACAGATCTGCAGAACATTGCTCCTCTACCCCCTGACAAATACATAGTGATGTATCCTGCAGATTATTACACCACTGACCTCTCTACAGATCTGCAGAACATCGCTCCTCTACCTCCTGACAGATACATAGTGATATATCCTGCAGATTATTACACCACTGACCTCTCTACAGATCTGCAGAACATCGCTCCTCCACCTCCTGACAAATACATAGTGATATATCCTGCAGATTATTACACCACTGACCTCTCTACAGATCTGCAGAACATCGCTCCTCCACCTCCTGACAGATACATAGTGATATATCCTGCAGATTATTACACCACTGACCTCTCTACAGATCTGCAGAACATCGCTCCTCTACCTCCTGACAGATACATAGTGATATATCCTGCAGATTATTACACCACTGACCTCTCTACAGATCTGCAGAACATCGCTCCTCTACCTCCTGACAGATACATAGTGATATATCCTGCAGATTATTACACCACTGACCTCTCTACAGATCTGCAGAACATCGCTCCTCTACCTCCTGACAGATACATAGTGATATATCCTGCAGATTATTACACCACTGACCTCTCTACAGATCTGCAGAACATCGCTCCTCCACCTCCTGACAGATACATAGTGATATATCCTGCAGATTATTACACCACTGACCTCTCTACAGATCTGCAGAACATCGCTCCTCCACCTTCTGACAGATACATAGTGATATATCCTGCAGATTATTACACCACTGATCTCTCTACAGATCTGCAGAGCATCGCTCCTCTACCTCCTGACAGATACATAGTGATATATCCTGCAGATTATTACACCACTGACCTCTCTACAGATCTGCAGAACATCGCTCCTCCACCTTCTGACAGATACATAGTGATATATCCTGCAGATTATTACACCACTGATCTCTCTACAGATCTGCAGAGCATCGCTCCTCTACCTCCTGACAGATACATAGTGATATATCCTGCAGATTATTACACCACTGACCTCTCTACAGATCTGCAGAACATCGCTCCTCTACCTCCTGACAGATACATAGTGATATATCCTGCAGATTATTACACCACTGACCTCTCTACAGATCTGCAGAACATTGCTCCTCTACCTCCTGACAGATACATAGTGATATCCTGCAGATTATTACACCTCTGACCTCTCTACAGATCTGCAGAACATTGCTGCTCTACCTCCTGACAGATACATAGTGATATATCCTGCAGATTATTACACCACTGACCTCTCTACAGATCTGCAGAACATCGCTTCTCTACCTCCTGACAGATCCATAGTGATATATCCTGCAGAGTATTACACCACTGACCTCTCTACAGATCTGCAGAACATTGCTCCTCCACCGCCTGACAGATACATAGTGATATATCCTGCAGATTATTACACTACTGACCTCTCTACAGATCTGCAGAACATTGCTCCTCTACCTCCTGACAGATACATAGTGATATATCCTGCAGACTATTACACCACTGACCTCTCTACAGATCTGCAGAACATCGCTCCTCCACCTCCTGACAGATACATAGTGATATATCCTGCAGATTATTACACCACTGACCTCTCTACAGATCTGCAGAACATTGCTCCTCCACCTCCTGACAGATACATAGTGATATATCCTGCAGATTATTACACCACTGACCTCTCTACAGATCTGCAGAACATCGCTCCTCTACCTCCTGACAGATACATAGTGATATATCCTGCAGATTATTACACCACTGACCTCTCTACAGATCTGCAGAACATCGCTCCTCTACCTCCTGACAGATACATAGTGATATATCCTGCAGATTATTACACCACTGACCTCTCTACAGATCTGCAGAACATCGCTCCTCCACCTCCTGACAGATACATAGTGATATATCCTGCAGATTATTACACCACTGACCTCTACAGATCTGCAGAACATCGCTCCTCTACCTCCTGACAGATACATAGTGATATATCCTGCAGATTATTACACCACTGACCTCTCTACAGATCTGCAGAACATCGCTCCTCCACCTCCTGACAGATACATAGTGATATATCCTGCAGATTATTACACCACTGTCCTCTCTACAGATCTGCAGAACATCGCTCCTCTACATCCTGACAGATACATAGTGATATATCCTGCAGATTATTACACCACTGACCTCTCTACAGATCTGCAGAACCTCGCTCCTCCACCTCCTGACAGATACATAGTGATATATCCTGCAGATTATTACACCACTGTCCTCTCTACAGATCTGCAGAACATCGCTCCTCTACCTCCTGACAGATACATAGTGATATATCCTGCAGATTATTACACCACTGACCTCTCTACAGATCTGCAGAACCTCGCTCCTCCACCTCCTGACAGATACATAGTGATATATCCTGCAGATTATTACACCACTGACCTCTCTACAGATCTGCAGAACATTGCTCCTCCACCTCCTGACAGATACATAGTGATATATCCTGCAGATTATTACACCACTGACCTCTCTACAGATCTGCAGAACATCGCTCCTCTACCTCCTGACAGATACATAGTGATATATCCTGCAGATTATTACACTACTGACCTCTCTACAGATCTGCAGAACATCGCTCCTCTACCTCCTGACAGATACAGTGATATATCCTGCAGATTATTACACCACAGACCTCTCTACAGATCTGCAGAACATTGCTCCTCTACCTCGTGACAGATACATAGTGATATATCCTGCAGAGTATTACACCAGTGACCTCTCTACAGATCTGCAGAACATTGCTCCTCTACCTCCTGACAGATACATAGTGATATATCCTGCAGAGTATTACACCACTGACCTTTCTACAGATCTGCAGAACATCGCTCCTCTACCTCCTGACAGATACATAGTGATATATCCTGCAGACTATTACACCACTGACCTCTCTACAGATCTGCAGAACATCGCTCCTCTACCTCCTGACAGATACATAGTGATATATCCTGCAGATTATTACACCACTGACCTCTCTACAGATCTGCAGAACATCGCTCCTCTACCTCCTGACAGATACATAGTGATATATCCTGCAGACTATTACACCACTGACCTCTCTACAGATCTGCAGAACATCGCTCCTCTACCTCCTGACAGATACATAGTGATATATCCTGCAGATTATTACACCACTGACCTCTCTACAGATCTGCAGAACATTGCTCCTCTACGTCCTGACAGATACATAGTGACATATCCTGCAGATAATTACACCACTGACCTCTCTACAGATCTGCAGAACATTGCTCCTCTACCTCCTGACAGATACATAGTGACATATCCTGCAGATTATTACACCACTGACCTCTCTACAGATCTGCAGAACATCGATCCTCTACCTCCTGACAGATACATAGTGATATATCCTGCAGATTATTACATCACTGACCTCTCTACAGATTTGCAGAACATCGCTCCTCTACCTCCTGACAGATACATAGTGATATATTCTGCAGATTATTACACCACTGACCTCTCTACAGATCTGCAGAACATCGCTCCTCCACCTCCTGACAGATACATAGTGATATATCCTGCAGATTATTACACCACTGACCTCTCTACAGATCTGCAGAACATTGCTCCTCTAACTCCTGACAGGTACATAGTGATATATCCTGCAGATTATTGCACCACTGACCTCTCTACAGATCTGCAGAACATCGCTCCTCTACCTCCTGACAGATACATAGTGATATATCCTGCAGATTATTACACCACTGACCTCTCTAGAGATCTGCAGAACATCGCTCCTCTACCTCGTGACAGATACATAGTGATATATCCTGCAGATTATTACACCACTGACCTCTCTACAGATCTGCAGAACATCGCTCCTCTACCTCCTGACAGATACATAGTGATATATCCTGCAGATTATTACACCACTGACCTCTCTAGAGATCTGCAGAACATCGCTCCTCCACCTCCTGACAGATACATAGTGATATATCCTGCAGATTATTACACCACTGACCTCTCTACAGATCTGCAGAACATCGCTCCTCCACCTCCTGACAGATACATAGTGATATATCCTGCAGATTATTACACCACTGTCCTCTCTACAGATCTGCAGAACATCGCTCCTCTACCTCATGACAGATACATAGTGATATATCCTGCAGATTATTACACCACTGACCTCTCTACAGATCTGCAGAGCATCGCTCCTCTACCTCCTGACAGATACATAGTGATATATCCTGCAGATTATTACACCACTGACCTCTCTACAGATCTGCAGAACATCGCTCCTCCACCTCCTGACAGATACATAGTGATATATCCTGCAGATTATTACACCACTGATCTCTCTACAGATCTGCAGAGCATCGCTCCTCTACCTCCTGACAGATACATAGTGATATATCCTGCAGAGTATTACACCACTGACCTCTCTACAGATCTGCAGAACATCGCTCCTCTACCTCCTGACATACATAGTGATATATCCTGCAGATTATTACACCACTGACCTCTCTACAGATCTGCAGAACATCGCTCCTCTACCTCCTGACAGGTACATAGTGATATATCCTGCAGATTATTACACCACTGTCCTCTCTACAGATCTGCAGAACATTGCTCCTCTACCTCCTGACAGATACATAGTGCTATATCCTGCAGATTATTACACCTCTGACCTCTCTACAGATCTGCAGAACATTGCTCCTCTACCTCCTGACAGATACATAGTGATATATCCTGCAGATTATTACACCACTGACCTCTCTACAGATCTGCAGAACATCGCTCCTCTACCTCCTGACAGATACATAGTGATATATCCTGCAGATTATTACACCACTGACCTCTCTACAGATCTGCAGAACATCGCTCCTCTACCTCCTGACAGATACATAGTG
The DNA here is from genome assembly GCF_050947455.1 of Rhinoderma darwinii. Lineage (NCBI taxonomy): Eukaryota > Metazoa > Chordata > Amphibia > Anura > Rhinodermatidae > Rhinoderma > Rhinoderma darwinii. The sequence continues at coordinate 4,165,193 of NC_134698.1, read as the reverse complement.
ATATATCCTGCAGATTATTACACCACTGACCTCTCTACAGATCTGCAGAACATCGCTCCTCTACCTCCTGACAGATACATAGTGATATATGCTGCAGATTATTACACCACTGACCTCACTACAGATCTGCAGAACATCGCTCCTCTACCTCCTGACAGATACATAGTGATATATCCTGCAGATTATTACACCACTGATCTCTCTACAGATCTGCAGAGCATTGCTCCTCTACCTCCTGACAGATACATAGTGATATATCCTGCAGATTATTACACCACTGACCTCTCTACAGATCTGCAGAACATTGCTCCTCTACCACCTGACAGATACATAGTGATATATCCTGCAGATTATTACACCACTGACCTCTCTACAGATCTGCAGAACATCGCTCCTCTACCTCCTGACAGATACATAGTGATATATCCTGCAGATTATTACACCACTGACCTCTCTACAGATCTGCAGAACATCGCTCCTCCACCTCCTGACAGATACATAGTGATATATCCTGCAGATCATTACACCACTGATCTCTCTACAGATCTGCAGAGCATCGCTCCTCTACCTCCTGACAGATACATAGTGATATATCCTGCAGATTATTACACCACTGACCTCTCTACAGATCTGCAGAACATCGCTCCTCTACCTCCTGACAGATACATAGTGATATATCCTGCAGATTATTACACCACTGACCTCTCTACAGATTTGCAGAACATCGCTCCTCTACCTCCTGACAGATACATAGTGATATATCCTGCAGATTATTACACCACTGACCTCTCTACAGATCTGCAGAACATCGCTCCTCTACCCCCTGACAAATACATAGTGATGTATCCTGCAGATTATTACACCACTGACCTCTCTACAGATCTGCAGAACATCGCTCCTCTACCTCCTGACAGATACATAGTGATATATCCTGCAGATTATTACACCACTGACCTCTCTACAGATCTGCAGAACATCGCTCCTCCACCTCCTGACAGATACATAGTGATATATCCTGCAGATTATTACACCACTGACCTCTCTACAGATCTGCAGAACATCGCTCCTCTACCTCCTGACAGATACATAGTGATATATCCTGCAGATTATTACACCACTGATCTCTCTACAGATCTGCAGAGCATTGCTCCTCTACCTCCTGACAGATACATAGTGATATATCCTGCAGATTATTACACCACTGACCTCTCTACAGATCTGCAGAACATTGCTCCTCTACCACCTGACAGATACATAGTGATATATCCTGCAGATTATTACACCACTGACCTCTCTACAGATCTGCAGAACATCGCTCCTCTACCTCCTGACAGATACATAGTGATATATCCTGCAGATTATTACACCACTGACCTCTCTACAGATCTGCAGAACATCGCTCCTCCACCTCCTGACAGATACATAGTGATATATCCTGCAGATTATTACACCACTGATCTCTCTACAGATCTGCAGAGCATCGCTCCTCTACCTCCTGACAGATACATAGTGATATATCCTGCAGATTATTACACCACTGACCTCTCTACAGATCTGCAGAACATCGCTCCTCTACCTCCTGACAGATACATAGTGATATATCCTGCAGATTATTACACCACTGACCTCTCTACAGATTTGCAGAACATCGCTCCTCTACCTCCTGACAGATACATAGTGATATATCCTGCAGATTATTACACCACTGACCCCTCTACAGATCTGCAGAACATCGCTCCTCCACCTCCTGACAGATACATAGTGATATATCCTGCAGATTATTACACCACTGACCTCTCTACAGATCTGCAGAACATTGCTCCTCCACCTCCTGACAGATACATAGTGATATATCCTGCAGATTATTACACCACTGACCTCTCTACAGATCTGCAGAACATCGCTCCTCTACCTCCTGACAGATACATAGTGATATATCCTGCAGATTATTACACCACTGACCTCTCTACAGATCTGCAGAACATCGCTCCTCCACCTCCTGACAGATACATAGTGATATATCCTGCAGATTATTACACCACTGATCTCTCTACAGATCTGCAGAGTATCGCTCCTCTACCTCCTGACAGATACATAGTGATATATCCTGCAGATTATTACACCAGTGACCTCTCTACAGATCTGCAGAACATCGCTCCTCTACCTCCTGACAGATACATAGTGATATATCCTGCAGATTATTACACCACTGACCTCTCTACAGATCTGCAGAACATCGCTCCTCCACCTTCTGACAGATACATAGTGATATATCCTGCAGATTATTACACCACTGATCTCTCTACAGATCTGCAGAGCATCGCTCCTCTACCTCCTGACAGATACATAGTGATATATCCTGCAGATTATTACACCAGTGACCTCTCTACAGATCTGCAGAACATCGCTCCTCTACCTCCTGACAGATACATAGTGATATATCCTGCAGATTATTACACCACTGACCTCTCTACAGATCTGCAGAACATTGCTCCTCTACCTCCTGACAGATACATAGTGATATCCTGCAGATTATTACACCTCTGACCTCTCTACAGATCTGCAGAGCATCGCTCCTCTACCTCCTGACAGATACATAGTGATATATCCTGCAGATTATTACACCAGTGACCTCTCTACAGATCTGCAGAACATCGCTCCTCTACCTCCTGACAGATACATAGTGATATATCCTGCAGATTATTACACCACTGACCTCTCTACAGATCTGCAGAACATCGCTCCTCCACCTTCTGACAGATACATAGTGATATATCCTGCAGATTATTACACCACTGATCTCTCTACAGATCTGCAGAGCATCGCTCCTCTACCTCCTGACAGATACATAGTGATATATCCTGCAGATTATTACACCAGTGACCTCTCTACAGATCTGCAGAACATCGCTCCTCTACCTCCTGACAGATACATAGTGATATATCCTGCAGATTATTACACCACTGACCTCTCTACAGATCTGCAGAACATTGCTCCTCTACCTCCTGACAGATACATAGTGATATCCTGCAGATTATTACACCTCTGACCTCTCTACAGATCTGCAGAACATTGCTCCTCTACCTCCTGACAGATACATAGTGATATATCCTGCAGATTATTACACCACTGACCTCTCTACAGATCTGCAGAACATCGCTTCTCTACCTCCTGACAGATCCATAGTGATATATCCTGCAGAGTATTACACCACTGACCTCTCTACAGATCTGCAGAACATTGCTCCTCCACCGCCTGACAGATACATAGTGATATATCCTGCAGATTATTACACTACTGACCTCTCTACAGATCTGCAGAACATTGCTCCTCTACCTCCTGACAGATACATAGTGATATATCCTGCAGACTATTACACCACTGACCTCTCTACAGATCTGCAGAACATCGCTCCTCCACCTCCTGACAGATACATAGTGATATATCCTGCAGATTATTACACCACTGACCTCTCTACAGATCTGCAGAACATTGCTCCTCCACCTCCTGACAGATACATAGTGATATATCCTGCAGATTATTACACCACTGACCTCTCTACAGATCTGCAGAACATCGCTCCTCTACCTCCTGACAGATACATAGTGATATATCCTGCAGATTATTACACTACTGACCTCTCTACAGATCTGCAGAACATTGCTCCTCTACCTCCTGACAGATAGATAGTGATATATCCTGCAGATTATTACACCACTGACCCCTCTACAGATCTGCAGAACATCGCTCCTCTACCTCCTGACAGATACATAGTGATATATCCTGCAGATTATTACACCACTGACCTCTCTACAGATCTGCAGAACATTGCTCCTCTACCTCCTGACAGATACATAGTGATATATCCTGCAGATTATTACACCACTGACCTCTCTACAGATCTGCAGAACATTGCTCCTCTACCTCCTGACAGATACATATTGATATATCCTGCAGATTATTACACCACTGACCTCTCTACAGATCTGCAGAACATCGCTCCTCTACCTCCTGACAGATACATAGTGATATATCCTGCAGATTATTACACCACTGACCTATCTACAGATCTGCAGAACATCGCTCCTCTACCTCCTGACAGATACATCGTGATATATCCTGCAGATTATTACACCACTGACCTCTCTACAGATCTGCAGAACATTGCCCCCTCTATCCCCTGATATATACATAGTGATATATTCTGCAGATTATTATTATTGGATGGTACTGGGAACACTGGATGGTACTCGGGGCACTGTGGATGGTCCTAGGAACACCGGATGGTACTGGGGGCACTGTGGATGGTACTGGGGGCACTGTGGATGATACTGGGACACTGTGGATGATACTGGGAACACTGGATGGTACTGGGAGCACTGTTGATGGTACTGGGGTACTGTGGATGGTACTGGGGGGCACTGTGGATGGTACTGGGGCACTGTGGATGATACTGGGAACACGGGATAGTACTGGGGCACTGTGGGGTGGTACTGGGAACACTGGATGGCACTGTGGATGGTACTGGGAACACTGGATGGTATTGGGGGCACTGTAGATGTTCCTAGGAACACTGGATGTACTGGGGGCACTGTGGATGGTACTGAGGGCACTGTGGATGGTACTGGGAACACTGGATGGTACTTGGGGCACTATGGATGGTACTGGGGTACTGTGGATGGTACTGGGGGCACTGTGGATAATACTGGGAACACGGGATTGTACTGGGAACACTGGATGGTACTGGGGGCACTGTGGATGGTACTGGGGTACTGTGGATGGTACTGGGGGCACTGTGGATAATACTGGGAACACGGGATTGTACTGGGAACACTGGATGGTACTGGGTCACTGTGGATGATACTGGGAACACTGGATGGTACTAGGGGCGCTGTGGATGGTACTGGGGCACTGTGGATGATACTGGGAACACTGGATAATACTGGGGCACTGTGGATGATACTGGGAAAACTGGATGGTATTGGGGCACTGTGGATGATACTGGGAACACTGGATGGTACTGGGGCATTGTGGATGATACTGGGAACACTGGATGGTATTGGGGCACTGTGGGTGATACTGGGAACACTGGATGGTATTGGGGCACTGTGGATTATACTGGGAACACTGGATGGTACTGGGGGCACTGTGGATGGTACTAAAAACACTGGATGTATTGGGGCACTGTGGATTATATTGGGAACACTGGATGGTACTGGGGGCACTGTGGATGGTCCTGGGAACACTGGATGGTACTGGGGGCACTGTGGATGGTACTGGGGGCACTGTGGATAATACTGGGAACACGGGATTTTACTGGGAACACTGGATGGTACTGGGGTACTGTGGGTGGTACTGGGAACACTAGATGGTACTGGGGGCACTGTGGATGGTACTGAGGCACTGTGGATGGTCCTGGGAACACTGGATGGTACTGGAGGCACTGGATTGTACTGGAGGCACTGGGGATGGTACTGGGGTCACTGCGGATGGTACTGGGTCACTGTGTATGATACTGGGAACATTGGATGGTACTAGGGGCGCTGTGGATGGTACTGGGGCACTGTGGATGATACTGGGAACACTGGATAATACTGGGGCGCTGTGGATGATACTGGGAACACGGGATAGTACTGGGAAAACTGGATGGTATTGGGGCACTGTGGATGATACTGGTAACACTGGATGGTACTGGGGCACTGTGGATGATACTGGGAACACTGGATGGTACTGGGGACACTGTGGATGGTACTAAAAACACGATGTATTGGGGCACTGTGGATTATATTTGGAACACTGGATGGTACTGGGGGCACTGTGGATGATACTGAGAGCACTGGATGGTACTGGGGACACTGTGGATGATACTGGATGGCACTGGGGGCACTGTGGATGATACTGGGAACACTGAATGGTACTGGGGACACTGTGGATGATACTCAGAACACTGGATGGTACTGGGGGCACTGTGAATGATACTGGGGCACTGTGGGTGGTAATGGGAACACTGGATGGTACTGGGGCACTGTGAATGATACTGGGGCACTGTGGGTGGTAATGGGAACACTGGATGGTACTGGGGCACTGTGGATGATACTGGGGCACTGTGGATGGTACTGGGAACACTGGATTGGGGCACTGTGGATGGTACTGGGAACACTGGATGGTACTGGGGCATTGTGGATGATACTGGGAACACTGGATGGTACTGGGGCACTGTGGATGGTACTGGGAACACTGGATGGTACTGGGGGCACTGTGGATGATACTGGGAACACTGGATGGTACTGGGCCACTGTGGATGATACTGGATGGCACTGGGGGCACTGTGGATGATACTGGGAACACTGGATAATACTGGGGCACTGTGGATGATACTGGGAAAACTGGATGGTATTGGGGCACTGTGGATGATACTGGGAACACTGGATGGTACTGGGGCATTGTGGATGATACTGGGAACACTGGATGGTATTGGGGCACTGTGGGTGATACTGGGAACACTGGATGGTATTGGGGCACTGTGGATTATACTGGGAACACTGGATGGTACTGGGGGCACTGTGGATAGTACTAAAAACACTGGATGTATTGGGGCACTGTGGATTATATTGGGAACACTGGATAGTACTGGGGGCACTGTGGATGGTCCTGGGAACACTGGATGGTACTGGGGGCACTGTGGATGGTACTGGGGGCACTGTGGATAATACTGGGAACACGGGATTTTACTGGGAACACTGGATGGTACTGGGGTACTGTGGGTGGTACTGGGAACACTGGATGGTACTGGGGGCACTGTGGATGGTACTGAGGCACTGTGGATGGTCCTGGGAACACTGGATGGTACTGGAGGCACTGGATTGTACTGGAGGCACTGGGGATGGTACTGGGGTCACTGCGGATGGTACTGGGTCACTGTGTATGATACTGGGAACACTGGATGGTACTAGGGACGCTGTGGATGGTACTGGGGCACTGTGGATGATACTGGGAACACTGGATAATACTGGGGCGCTGTGGATGATACTGGGAACACGGGATAGTACTGGGAAAACTGGATGGTATTGGGGCACTGTGGATGATACTGGTAACACTGGATGGTACTGGGGCACTGTGGATGATACTGGGAACACTGGATGGTATTGGGGCACTGTGGATTATACTGGGAACACTGGATGGTACTGGGGGCACTGTGGATGGTACTAAAAACACGATGTATTGGGGCACTGTGGATTATATTGGGAACACTGGATGGTACTGCAGATTATTACACCACTGACCTCTCTACAGATCTGCAGAACATCGCTCCTCCACCTCCTGACAGATACATAGTGATATATCCTGCAGATTATTACACCACTGACCTCTCTACAGATCTGCAGAACATCGCTCCTCCACCTCCTGACAGATACATAGTGATATATCCTGCAGATTATTACACCACTGACCTCTCTACAGATCTGCAGAACATTGCTCCTCCACCTCCTGACAGATACATAGTGATATATCCTGCAGATTATTACACCACTGACCTCTCTACAGATCTGCAGAACATTGCTCCTCTACCTCCTGACAGATACATAGTGATATATCCTGCAGATTATTACACCACTGACCTCTCTACAGATCTGCAGAACATCGCTCCTCTACCTCCTGACAGATACATAGTGATATATCCTGCAGATTATTACACCACTGACCTCTCTACAGATCTGCAGAACATTGCTCCTCTACCTCCTGACAGATACATAGTGATATATCCTGCAGATTATTACACCACTGACCTCTCTACAGATCTGCAGAACATCGCTCCTGTACCTCCTGACAGATACATAGTGATATATGCTGCAGATTATTACACCACTGACCTCTCTACAGATCTGCAGAACATCGCTCCTCCACCTCCTGACAGATACAAAGTGATATATCCTGCAGATTATTACACCACTGACCTCTCTACAGATCTGCAGAACATCGCTCCTCTACCTCCTGACAGATACATAGTGATATATCCTGCAGATTATTACACCACTGACCTCTCTACAGATCTGCAGAACATCGCTCCTCTACCTCCTGACAGATACATAGTGATATATCCTGCAGATTATTACACCACTGACCTCTCTACAGATCTGCAGAACATTGCCCCCTCTATCCCCTGATATATACATAGTGATATATTCTGCAGATTATTATTATTGGATGGTACTGGGAACACTGGATGGTACTCGGGGCACTGTGGATGGTACTGGGAACACTGGATGGTACTGGGGGCACTGTGGATGATACTGGGAACACTGGATGGTACTGGGAGCACTGTTGATGGTACTGGGGTACTGTGGATGGTACTGGGGGCACTGTGGATGGTACTGGGGCACTGTGGATGATACTGGGAACACGGGATAGTACTGGGGCACTGTGGGGTGGTACTGGGAACACTGGATGGCACTGTGGATGGTACTGGGAACACTGGATGGTACTGGGGGCACTGTAGATGTTCCTAGGAACACTGGATGGTACTGGGGGCACTGTAGATGTTCCTAGGAACACTGGATGTACTGGGGGCACTGTGGATGGTACTGGGGGCACTGTGGATGGTACTGAGGCACTGTGGATGGTACTGGGAACACTGTATCGTACTGGGAACACTGGATGGTACTTGGGGCACTATGGATGGTACTGGGGTACTGTGGATGGTACTGGGGGCACTGTGGATAATACTGGGAACACGGGATTGTACTGGGAACACTGGATGGTACTGGGGGCACTGTGGATGGTACTGGGGTACTGTGGATGGTACTGGGGGCACTGTGGATAATACTGGGAACACGGGATTGTACTGGGAACACTGGATGGTACTGGGGTACTGTGGATGGTCCTGGGAACACTGGATGGTACTGGGGTCACTGTGGATGGTACTGGGTCACTGTGGATGATACTGGGAACACTGGATGGTACTAGGGGCGCTGTGGATGGTACTGGGGCACTGTGGATGATACTGGGAACACTGGATAATACTGGGGCACTGTGGATGATACTGGGAAAACTGGATGGTATTGGGGCACTGTGGATGATACTGGGAACACTGGATGGTACTGGGGCATTGTGGATGATACTGGGAACACTGGATGGTATTGGGGCACTGTGGGTGATACTGGGAACACTGGATGGTATTGGGGCACTGTGGATTATACTGGGAACACTGGATGGTACTGGGGGCACTGTGGATGGTACTAAAAACACTGGATGTATTGGGGCACTGTGGATTATATTGGGAACACTGGATGGTACTGGGGGCACTGTGGATGGTCCTGGGAACACTGGATGGTACTGGGGGCACTGTGGATGGTACTGGGGGCACTGTGGATAATACTGGGAACACGGGATTTTACTGGGAACACTGGATGGTACTGGGGTACTGTGGGTGGTACTGGGAACACTGGATGGTACTGGGGGCACTGTGGATGGTACTGAGGCACTGTGGATGGTCCTGGGAACACTGGATGGTACTGGAGGCACTGGATTGTACTGGAGGCACTGGGGATGGTACTGGGGTCACTGCGGATGGTACTGGGTCACTGTGTATGATACTGGGAACATTGGATGGTACTAGGGGCGCTGTGGATGGTACTGGGGCACTGTGGATGATACTGGGAACACTGGATAATACTGGGGCGCTGTGGATGATACTGGGAACACGGGATAGTACTGGGAAAACTGGATGGTATTGGGGCACTGTGGATTATACTGGGAACACTGGATGGTACTGGGGACACTGTGGATGGTACTAAAAACACGATGTATTGGGGCACTGTGGATTATATTTGGAACACTGGATGGTACTGGGGGCACTGTGGATGATACTGAGAACACTGGATGGTACTGGGGACACTGTGGATGATACTGGATGGCACTGGGGGCACTGTGGATGATACTGGGAACACTGAATGGTACTGGGGACACTGTGGATGATACTCAGAACACTGGATGGTACTGGGGGCACTGTGAATGATACTGGGGCACTGTGGGTGGTAATGGGAACACTGGATGGTACTGGGGCACTGTGAATGATACTGGGGCACTGTGGGTGGTAATAGGAACACTGGATGGTACTGGGGCACTGTGGATGATACTGGGGCACTGTGGATGGTACTGGGAACACTGGATTGGGGCACTGTGGATGGTACTGGGAACACTGGATGGTACTGGGGCATTGTGGATGATACTGGGAACACTGGATGGTACTGGGGCACTGTGGATGGTACTGGGAACACTGGATGGTACTGGGGGCACTGTGGATGATACTGGGAACACTGGATGGTACTGGGCCACTGTGGATGATACTGGATGGCACTGGGGGCACTGTGGATGATACTGGGAACACTGAATGGTACTGGGGACACTGTGGATGATACTCGGAACACTGGATGGTACTCGGGGCACTGTGAATGGTACTGGGAACACTGGATGGTACTGGGGGCACTGTGGATGATACTGGGAACACTGGCTGGTATTGGGGGCACTGTGGATGGTATGTAGGGCACTGGATGGTACTCTAGGCACTGTGGATGATACTGGGAACACTGGATGGTACTGTGGGCACTGGGGATGAGACTGGGAACACTGGATGGTACTGGGGACACTGTGGATGATACTCAGAACACTGGATGATACTGGGGCACTGTGGATGATACTGGGAACACTGGATGGTACTGGGGATGATACTGGGAACACTGGATGGTACTGGGAGCACCGTGGATGATATTGGGAGAATCATCAATGGCACTGGGGGTTCTGTGGACACTGGATAGCACTGGGGGCACTGTGGATGGTACTGGGGAATAATGAATGGCACTGGAGGTACTTTGAATGGTACTGGAGGAACTGTGGATGGTACCAGGAGTATCATAAATAGTATTTGGGGTATTGTGGATGGTACTGGGGATACTGTGTATGGTACTGTGGATGGTACTGGGGGCCCTGTGAATGGCATTGGAGATACTGTGACTGCTACTAGGTGCACTGGGTATTTTACTGGGAGCACTGTGGTTGGTACTGGGGACACTGTGGATGGTACGGGAGTCACGAGGGATGGGAATGGGGTCACGATTGATGGTACTGGGGTTACTATGGATGGCACTGTGGATGGCACTGGGAGCACTTTGGATGGGACTAGGATCACTGTGGATAGTACTGGGTGCACTGTGGATGACCCTGGGGTCACTGTGAATGGTACTGGGGGTACTGTGGATGGGACGGGGGTCACTGTGGATGGCACTGGAAGCACTTTGGATGGCACTGGGGTCACTGTGGATGACACAGGTCACTGTGGATGGTACTGGGGTCACTATGGATGGCACTGGGGGCACTGTGGATGGCACTCTGGTTAGCTCTATTGTGTGCTTCAGCCTGCTACCACTAGTGAGTCCTTGGCGTCTCTGTGGCTTGGCTGGTAAAGCTCAAGTAGAATAAGTTTGTGAACCCCTTACTCTAGATCCCTTCTTCTGCTCCCTTTACCTTCCTGTCTCAAGGCCTCTGATCTCCTCTCAAGTGTCATGTCCTCCTCCTGCTCCCTGTTCACACTTGTCTCATACATATGAATACATTCTGTAGATAATCCCCTATAGACAGCAGATTATTACATCACTGTCCTCTCTAGACATCTGCAGAACATTGCTGTTTCCACTCTCCATAGACAGAGATATATTAGTATAGAATAACATGTGTCATATATATGGGCCTTAAGCCTTAAAGGGGAACTCCACTCTGCACTGATCGTTCTGTTTTCAGCAGAGTTATACTTGATGACTCACTCCCAAAATTATTTCTACTTCGGTTCTTTCACAGAAGCAATACGAGAAAGGCAAAAAAAAACAGTGACTACTCTCTGACTACGACTACAGTTACCACAGAGGTGGTCATCCAGTTTTCCTAGTGTTCTAAATTGCAAATCTGCTTAGTGAGGGAGTGATACAGGAGTGGCTGATGCAAACTTACCAATAGTCCTGTTTTCATAGGACTGTTCCTTGAACTAAACCTAAAAAGGGGCGTCCCTGGGTAGAGTGGGGGTGGAGCTTTAAAATGTATTGTGATTTGAGACTTATGGGGTAAAGCGAGTGGGGGTCATAATGGTGGCCATGTTGGTTATCACTTTGCTTTCCAGATATTTTTCATATCTCTTTCTGGGTGACAACCAATATGCCCACCGTTACGGCCCCCACAGGGGTAGTCACCCAGCTTTCCTAGGGCCCTGAATAGTAATATGTAGGCAGATTTGCCATTCAGAACTCACAGAAAAGTGGGTGACCACACTGGTGGGGCCCATAATAGCGGCCATAGTGGTTGTCACACAGCTTTAAAGGTAAAGGACATCATTTTTTTTTTCTTTTAAGTTAAGGCGGAAATGCTGTGACCCTATATTGAGACTGGAGGTGAGCAGAACTCATGGCAGCGGGCGGGCGGGCGGGCAGGCATGCGCTTCTTTTCCACGGGGACATTCTGCCGCTGTGATTGTGCGGCGTAGAGGGTTCTTGCCAGCGCAGCTCATCAGTCCTTTCCCTTTCAACATCTAATGAAACCGACGTGGCCAAACAATTGAATTTCATTCATTTCGCTAAAACGGTTCTCTAGTCCAGCTGTGCCCGGGCCCGGAGACCACTCACGCAGCCTCTTCAGGACACGGCTCCCCCTCCCGGCTCTTCTTCTTCTTCTTGGAATGAACATAGTGAGAAGCCAGTCTGTCGGCATGATGAGGCCGGACCGTGGAGCTGATTGGGCATTAAGTGGAGGCTTTGTGTGGCGCACAATGGCGACCATATGTCAGCAGCGGGAACAATGGACGTCCCAGAAGGCCGGAGCGGCGGCAGAATGTCCACACGCCGCACAGCACGTTCATCTATCGCTCTGCACACACTTCATGCAACCTCTGGGGGAGCAAAGATGGGGGGGGGGGTCCCCGGCCTGGTCCCTATTTATCATTACTGCACTGGAGCTCAGGAGAGGGGGACAAATTGGATTTATATGAGATGTGACAAAAAAAATTCCATTGATCATGAGCTTGTAATAGTAGAAGAGGCTGGAGGCGCTGCCAGGAAGTGTTATCTCTTACAGGGGCCGACCTGAAAGTCACAGGAGTCTCTGCTTCTAGAGGGAAGAGCGAGGGGTCAAAGGGATTAACTAGTGTTTGATGTCCTGATATCTATCTATCTATGTATCTCATATCTATCTATCTATCTCATATCTATCTATCTATCTATCTATCTATCTATCTATCTATCTCATATCTATCTATCTATCTATCTATCTATCTATCTCATATCTATCTATCTATCTATCTATCTCATATCTATCTATCTCATATCTATCTATCTCATCTCTATCTATCTATCTATCTATCTATCTATCTCATATCTATCTATCTATCTATCTATCTATCTCATATCTATCTATCTCATATCTATCTATCTATCTATCTATCTATCTCATATCTATCTATCTATCTATCTCATATCTATCTATCTATCTATATATCTATCTATCTCATATCTATCTATCTCATATCTATCTATCTCATATCTATCTATCTCATCTCTATCTATCTATCTATCTATCTATCTAATATCTATCTATCTATCTATCTCATATCTATCTATCTCATATCTATCTATCTCATCTCTATCTATCTATCTATCTATCTAATATCTATCTATCTATCTCATATCTATCTATCTATCTATCTCATATCTATCTATCTATCTCATATCTATCTATCTATCTATCTATCTATCTATCTATCTATCTATCTATCTCATATCTATCTATCTATCTATCTATCTATCTATATATCTATCTATCTCATATCTATCTATCTCATATCTATCTATCTCATATCTATCTATCTCATATCTATCTATCTCATCTCTATCTATCTATCTATCTATCTATCTATCTATCTATCTATCTATCTATCTATCTATCTATCTATCTATCTATCTATCTAATATCTATCTATCTATCTCATATCTATCTATCTCATATCTATCTATCTCATATCTATCTATCTCATCTCTATCTATCTATCTATCTCATATCTATCTATCTCATATCTATCTATCTATCTATCTCATCTCTATCTATCTCATCTCTATCTATCTATCTATCTATCTATCTCATATCTATCTATCTATCTATCTATCTATCTATCTATCTATCTATCTATCTATCTATCTATCTATCTATCTCATATCTATCTATCTCATATCTATCTATCTATCTATCTCATATCTATCTCATATCTATCTATCTCATCTCTATCTATCTCATATCTATCTATCTCATCTCTATCTATCTATCTATCTATCTATCTATCTATCTATCTATCTATCTATCTATCTATCTATCTATCTATCTATCTATCTATCTATCTATCTATCTATCTAATATCTATCTATCTCATATCTATCTATCTCATATCTATCTATCTCATATCTATCTATCTCATCTCTATCTATCTATCTATCTATCTATCTATCTATCTATCTATCTCATATCTATCTATCTCATAATCTATCTATCTCATATCTATCTATCTATCTCATATCTATCTATCTATCTATCTATCTATCTATCTATCTATCTATCTATCTATCTATCTATCTATCTATCTATCTCATATCTATCTATCTCATATCTATCTATCTATCTATCTCATATCTATCTATCTATCTCATATCCATCTATCTATCTATCTATCTATCTATCTCATATCTATCTATCTCATATCTATCTATCTATCTATCTATCTATCTATCTATCTATCTATCTATCTATCTATCTATCTATCTATCTATCTATCTCATATCTATCTATCTATCACATATCTATCTATCTCATATCTATCTATCTATCTATCTCATATCTATCTATCTCATATCTATCTATCTATCTATCTATCTATCTATCTATCTATCTATCTATCTATCTATCTATCTCATATCTATCTATCTATCACATATCTATCTATCTCATATCTATCTATCTATCTATCTATCTCATATCTATCTATCTATCTCATATCTATCTATCTATCCCATATCTATCTATCTATCTATCTATCTATCTATCTATCTATCTATCTATCTCATATCTATCTATCTATCTATCTATCTAATATCTATCTATCTAATATCTATCTATCTATCTCATATCTATCTATCTATCTATCTATCTATCTATCTATCTATCTATCTATCTATCTATCTATCTATCTATCTATCTCATATCTATCTATCTATCTCATATCTATCTATCTATCTATCTATCTATCTATCTATCTATCTATCTATCAGATCTCTTCATTTATTTTCTGAAATTAATTTTAATAATAATAGCTGTGTTTTAATGGTTTATATGAAGCTATTCACTCTGTGATAACACTAAGCTGCCTGAGCACAAGCACAAGAAGAGTTGTCATGGGGACACAGGTTCATAAGCTCATACAAGTTCTGTTACTTTAATCTTTGATAACTTGACAATGGAATAAGAGATTTAAAGGGAACTGAATGCAAATAATTAAAGTGGACGCTCAGCTGTGGTCTAAATCCCTTTCCCTGGGTAATGCTTACCTGCTATTATTTTATTTAGTATCAGCCTCATTAGGGCACAGCTATGATTAATGACTCCAGCCTGGCTGCAATGCCTTGTGGGGGTCTAAGGTAGTCTAAAATCCATTTATAGTCTTATTTCCCCCATGCTTTATACTGCAGCTCTTCTTCTTCTTCACATTGGCTGTTCTTTAAAAGCACAAAGATAGTAGTTCATTGAGAGCTGATCGCTCTTCATTAGTCAGGACAGTCCTTATTGGTTAGTCCGATATATACTTGCACTTAGGGCTACATGGCGACTTCAGATGCGCAAAAGTTAATTCGCCGCATCCTATCGGCATTACTAGAAGAGCGCTGTATCCCGGGCTTTATAAATACTCGGCTTTAGACGGATCAGCCGTCTTTTCTCACCTTTGTCGCTGTTCTAAAGGTCACGTCTGCCGAGTTTATTTATCACGCATCCTAAACTACGAATTTCCATTTGTCATAACGCGGTCGGCTCATCCGGCGTCTAATCCCAAACATTTTTTTTTTTTAAGTCTCTGCGTAAAATATACAACGACGACTAATAACATTTCCGAATTTGCAATTTTTCGAAGATCCCCCTGTGTTGACCTAAAGATCTCCGGTGGCGTCTCGGACACTTCTTGCTCCCGTCGAGACATTATCTCCAGCGCGGTAAATATTCAGCCAGGCGACAGGTTCAATCTCCAGGCCCCCCTCTGTGTTCCCGTCTACTCTTCATCCCCGGGGAGATGCGGTGGCTTGAGAGGGTCATAAGCTTTAGCAAAACATTGGTTTATATAGACCCCGGCATGAGACGAGGAGGTCTACCTTGACCCGGTGACTCGTCTTCTTCACTTGGAAGCTACGAGGGTCCGATGGTTGGCCGCTCAGTGGAGCGGTTATTAAAATTCATCTCCTTGGATGGCGGATGGCCATTTCACACTTCTTCACTCGATTTTTCACTCTGATGTTGCCTATTTTTTGATCTAATGCATCCCTGCTGGGAAGCGATGCTACCGTGTCCAACCGATTCTCTGAAGAAATTTGGAGCAACTGAACGAACAGCTGCAGCCCTCATTTCCCTGAGGGGACCCCCATGTTCTGAGGGTAAACAAAAGCAAAACCATGGTAGAACTAACCCCTTCCTCCCCGGTCACAGGCATTGTGTGTCGACAAGACATCTTCATGCGTTCCGGACTGTTTCGTTGGCTCTGTCCTATTTCCCGGGCAGGGGGTAGACAACCATTGTCCAAAAAACAGTGATCTCTAATCATCCTTATTATGTCGGAGATATATGATCGTTCATGGTGGCTCGGCTTATATTGGGTCAATAGTAAAGCCACCTGAGATATTTCACCTCTAAAAATTGGACATGGATGTCCAGGGCTCATGCTTCAAGTATCGACTCCGAATATTGGTCAACAACCTTCTCAATGGGAGGCATTTGGGATCCAAGGGTTGTCCGGATATGTCTGGGGAAAAAAGGACGAGAGGCGACTACGATGTAGGACCAGACATGAAGAAGGAAGGTTCCTCAAGACTTTGTCCTTCTTACTGCTCTACAATAGGAAACCGATTGATAGGAAGACAAATTATCAATAAGAATATCCTACTTGATGGCCATGAAACTTCTACTATATGACTAGATAAGAACCACTGATCGCTGGGCCGAGGGTTGGAAGGAGTAGACCATTAATTCTTGAGCGGTGGGACTCGAAAGCTGAACTTTCCATGAAATTTAGCAGTTTCCTTTCCATAATTAGCTTTTGATGATTGATCTGCAAAGTGACTTTCGGTGACATCATCGATCCAGGTTCTTGGACTTTTCTAGGACCACCCATAATTAGTCCTCAGCTATAATCTATAAATATCAAGAATCAGGAGGGTGACATTCGGTGACATCATCGATCCAGGTTCTTGGACTTTTCTAGGACCACCCATAAAAAGTCCTCGGCTATAATCTATAAATATCAAGAATCAGGAGGGTGACATTCGGTGACATCATCGATCCAGGTTCTTGGACTTTTCTAGGACCACCCATAATTAGTCCTCAGCTATAATCCATAAATATCAAGACTCAGCAAGGGTGACATTCGGTGACATCATTGATCCAGGTTCTTGGACTTTTCTAGGACCACCCATAATTAGTCCTCAGCTATAATCTATAAATATCAAGATTCAGGAGGGTGACATCATCGATCCAGGTTCTTGGACTTTTCTAGGACCTCCCATAATTAGTCCTCCGCTATAATCTATAAATATCAAGATTCAGTAAGGCTGGAAACCTAATGTGTGTGAGGGTAGCCCGAATGTCCCCCAACATCTGTCGTCCGGGATGTATGACCAATATTTGGGGGATAAAGGCTACCATGGCGGCAGCTTGAAGGGTAACTAAACCTTTACAAAACTTTGATATGTCAGAAGTTTTGATCGGTGGGGTGAGCGCTGTGCCGCTTTGTTTTTCATCGTCTTTTCTCGGCTTTCAGCGGTGTACAGGCTCAATAGAAAGTCTATGAATGCCCCATTGCTGGAAACTGCCACCAAAAATCATAACCTCACCAAGATGCTGGGGTAAAGCAAAATCCCTGGATCGGCAAATATAGGAAGACTTCAAAGTACCCCTCCCCGAATTACAAAATAAACTTTTCATACACAGACGAGGTCCATACAGAGAGCGAGAGGTCCTGAGTGTATTAACGCCTTATGACTTAATACGCCCTTTAAAGAGGACCTGTCCCCTCTCCTGACCCGTCTGTTTTAATAAATAATTGTATTCCCAATGAAAAAAACATTATTTTCTTAAATTGTGCCGTTCCTTTGTTATTCTTCCTAGAAATGTAAGAATAAATTGACAACTGGGTGTTACCAGTTGGGGGCGTGTCCCTACACAGACTGACCATATCCAATCAGTGCTGACAGTGTGAGACTGTGTAGGGACACGCCCTTTTGACAAGGGAAATGGTAACGCCCAGTTGTTAATTTATTCATACATTTCTAGGAGGGATAACAGAGGAACGGCACAATGCAGAGCTCTGAGAAAATACGTTCCAGAATTGTTATTTCACGGGGAATACAAGTATTTACTAAAATAGACCTGTCAGGAGGGGTGACCGGTCCACTTTAAAAAGCATTTCCCACTAAGATTAAAAAAAAATTTAAATCACCCGAATGCACAAATGCCACTACTTCTCCCACAAGGTTGTCACCCAACTTTCCTAGGCCCCTGAATGGTACATCCACCTAAAGATTTAGATGTTCGCATTTCATATAACTAGGTATATTTGCCATTCAGAGTTGAAGGAAAGATGGGCGACCACTCCGGTGGATGCTGTAATGGGGGCCACATTGGGGGTCACCCAGCTTGCCAAATAAATCAACTGAATAGAAATAAAGGTGGAGGACACGGAGATTGAACCTGGAGCGGTTCGTAGTTTTGTAAGGGGGGGATCTGCAGTTGTGTAAGGGTTAATTCGTGGACAGCTGCGACCGGGGGTTCCCAAATGAGAATCCGTCAGATGTGACCTCTGGAGCGAGATCGACGGCGGATGATATTAACGAGGCGTCTACCAATCACAGCCACTTCAAAGACTCAATTACAAGTATTGATCAGGCGCAGGCCGGGTCACCTCGCGAGGGTGGGCTGAGCAATATAGAAATGACCCCCCTCTCCTGGCCGGCTCCTTTGTTTGGTAATAAATGGGCACACCTCTCCGCCTGTCGCCTGCTGTTATCGCCATCTACACCAGACCGGCCAACGCTCTCTCCAGGGAAAACAGCTGACCCCGGCTCGTGCCATCTTAAGTCATGGAGGATCCTGTCTCCCCGTCAGATCTCCCTCCCCCCCCCCCTCTATCGCCCCTCCGGCTTTTAATCATCACGCCTCCCCCCCCCCACCTTCATACAAAGTGACAGAGACTCCAGCTGTGCGAGGGAAGTCGCCGCTCAGGCTGAACAATAACCGAGATCTATAATGTGCGCGAATACAAATCCGTGTCTGAACAGCAACCAAGCTATAAGTCAATCTGGCGAATCTACACACGAGCACTTTACCCGCAACTCAATGCGTCGGCGATACATGTGATCACCACTAGGTGTCCCGGGCCGGGCGATCCTACTACAAGACGGTTGTATCCTGTCGGATGATGTCACAGCGTGAGCGGAGGGGTCACGTGATGTAAGACATTTTTTTTCACAGAAAATGGCGCCATCTGGGGATATTTATAAAATGTCATCCAGCCTGTAGACGGCGGGCCTCCTACCGGCGTTCGACCGGTTGACTTATAATGGATGGCCGAAGCCTCCATAGCTTTTTTTTGCTTCGTCATAACAATAGAATAAAAAAACGGATGCGTCGGAGCCATTAGCATGACAGACAATAATGGCGTCTGATGGAACCCAATGACTTCAGTCAGATTTCCGTCATGGTGTACGGAATTTTATCGGAAAAAATGGTGCCGCATGCCGCGCTATTTCTTCCGGAATTGTTCACTGGATCCACGTCGGAGCCTCCGACGCAGGTGTGAACAGAGCCGTAACCATGGTTCCCAATGCATAGCTGCCGCTGTGATGTTCCTCCATAGAGGAGGACTGACCATTTTGCACAAAGACCCCAAAACTAGTCCCCACTCTACCCAGAAAATGTTTATGTGGGAACCATGGAAGATTCATGACCAATGTACGGGCTACCATGCTCCATAAAACCACCTGAAATGTGGTGTAAATTTCGGCCAAGGCTATTTATTAAATTGTAAACCAATTGTACAAAAATCGTTAGCCGGCCATATCAACCGCGTAAAATTTGTTAACCAAAATAAAACATGTAAATTAATAACATACCGGAAGGGGTTCGTCATTGTGCCCCACCCAGTTTTACCAACTGAGTGAGCATGCGCTCCCATTTCCAGCCTAAAAACATCCCCCAGGCTGACTACCCCCGCCAAGAGCCAGTCGTATGACACCTCATGCCGGCTGCGCTCCCCCACCAACAGCCAAGGCCTCTTCCAGGCCGTCCTGCAGCCCCACATTGAAGATATCCAATTTCCGTCAGATGAACCCCATCTGGACGGAACAAACCGGTCGCCGCGCCTTCCAATAAGCGGTGACGCACCACAACACCCCCGAGGAGACGCATAAAGGCTGCCATCTCCTTGTTGACTTTGCCCCGGGACCTAGCCAACGCTAATGGGTCCCTGGCGTGTAGCCACACCAACCTCGGCACCATCTCCGACCAGACCAATCGTACACCTGGCAAGAGAGCCGGTGAGCGAACCACATCCCTCTTCATCGCTTTCAACAAATCTCGCTGAGACAGTTTTCCGAGGTCATTACCTCCTACCTGCAGCACCAATATCTTCGGAACTCCAACCAACCGGGATATGCTGACCACTTCTGACACCAGAGTGTCCCACCGAAGACCCCTGTAACCAAACAACCGCAGTTCCAGCTGGTCCTTCGAAAAGCCGAGCCGTTCGCCATTCTTCCTCACTCCAGCTCTCCTATGTGCCCAATAATTGTATGAGTGTCCAACGATCTATGCCCCCACCGGACATGAGGCTGCGGAGAGATGCACCAACCAACACAACATCAGCCCTAAATCGGAAAATACAAAAAAAAACATTCACCCCACCGCAAACCCAGTCACTTTTCAGGCACCCACACTCGCCCTGGGAGTTCATACCTCTTATAGGCACCCAACTTCCAACGACCAATGCTCTTCACTCGATCCACACTCAGACCAAAGCGAGATGCTTCGGTGGCGGCACCCACTCTAAACGAATGGGTGCCGAACTCCCACGCCGCACCTCCTAAACTGCTAATACACTTCCGAAGAACGGTCAGAAATTGAAAGCGGGACAAAAAGGACCCATCAGAATGCACAAAAAAAGGGCCCAAACTGACAGGAATCCTGATCTGGCGAAATGACAGAAAAAGAGTAACCGGACAGATCCGTTTATCCGCGATGGCGGACAGGGAAACTGACACCCCCTTCCCATCGTGATCCGTCTTGGAAAAATGAAGCCAAATGTTCACTGAGCCAAAATCCAGAACCAAGCTCAGTACATATATACAGCACCAGAACCAAGCTCAGTACATAAACACAGCACCAGAACCCAGCTCATTACATATATACAGCACCAGAACAAAGCTCAGTACATAAATACAGCACCAGAACCAACATCATTACATATATACAGCGCCAGAACAAAGCTCAGTACATATATACAGCACCAGAACAAAGCTCAGTACATAAATACAGCACCAGAACAAAGATCATTACATATATACAGCGCCAGAACAAAGCTCAGTACATAAATACAGCACCAGAACAAAGATCATTACATATATACAGCGCCAGAACAAAGCTCAGTACATAAATACAGCATCAGAACCAAGCTCATTACATAAATACAGCTCCAGTACCAAGCTCAGTACATATATACAGCGCCAGAACAAAGCTCAGTACATATATACAGCGCCAGAACAAAGCTCAGTACATATATACAGCATCAGAACCAAGCTCAGTACATAAATACAGCTCCAGTACTAAGCTCAGTACATATATACAGCGCCAGAACAAAGCTCATTACATATATACAGCACCAGCACAAATACAGCTCAATTTAGTGCAACCCCTGCCATATAGGTTTGCACTCATTTGTTTCCAGCTCCCAGCATGGCCCAAACAATGCAGATCATACAGTGACTACAGTGCTGATTAGAGGCAGAATGAACATTTACATTAAGTGACTCACCGGTGACATCTCAGATTCTAGTTCTTTTTCTCCATCTGGTCCAGACCTCTATGATGACTTCTCCCGGTCACAGCCCATTTCTGCAGTTTGCCGCTCACATGTCTTCAGCTTCTCACTTTTCCAACATTTCTACACCTATAAATAAATATAAAGTTCTCATTATACCACACACTACCCCCCTAAATATAATCGTGCCATACACCACCTCTAATTATAATAGCACCATACACCGTGTCCCACACACACACCGTGCCCCCTGTAGATAGTGCCCCCATATAGCCCACCCCTATAGTGTCCCACAAATAGCTCCCCCTATAGTGCTCCACAGATAGCCCACCCCTGTATATAGCCCCCCTGTAGATATAGACCACCCCTGTATATAGCCCCCTGTAGATATAGCACACACCTGTATATAGTGCCCCACCTATAGTCCACCCCTGTATATAGTGCTCCACAGATAGCCCACCCCTGTATATAGCCCCCTGTAGATATAGCCCACCCCTGTATATAGCCCCCTGTAGATATAGCACACACCTGTATATAGTGCCCCACCTATAGTCCACCCCTGTATATAGTGCTCCACAGATAGCCCACCCCTGTATATAGCCCCCCTGTATAAAGTGTTCCATAGATAGCCCACCCCTGTATATAGCCCCCCTGTAGATATAGCCCACCCCTGTATATAGTGCCCTGCATATAGTGCTCCATAGATAGCCCACCCCAGTATATAGCCCCCCTGTTGATAGAGCCCCCCCCCCCCCATAGATAAAGCCACACACTTTTTTATTACAATAAAATAACAGACTATTTAAACTCACCTTAATCCCGTCCGGCAGCGATGGAGACCTGCTCTCTTCCTGCTCTCTTCCTGCTCTCTTCCTGCTCTCTTCCTGCTCTCTTCTGCGCAGGTCTCCTGGGGTTGAACGAAGCGTCTATGAAAGGTGCTGATTGGCTGGGCAGGATGACTTTGCCTGCCACTCAGCGCCTTTCAACGACGGAAGCGGCTGATCTCAGGTCTCTCCTCTCTCCTGCCTCCTCCTTCCCGCCGCTCTGCGTCATCCTCCTGTCACGGGTGGGCTCACCCCCTTCCGCCTGCTCACTCGATGAGTGGGGCTTGGACTCCTCCGTCTCCGACCAGGCCGCACCAGACTGGGACTCAGCCTGACAGGCAGCCTCACATTGCGCGCCGGCCGAGCACTGACATCCGCCGCTGCCTGCATCCCAGACACCTGTTCCGCCAACCAGACAGCTCCTTGGCTAAGGCCCTCCCGCTATCCATCAGTTCTTCCATCTTCAAAAAGGCGCGAGCCCTCCGCAACACTTCCTCCTTTGCTCGTTTGGCGCCTCTGCCCAAACTCCGCCCCTTGACGTCAGGCGCTACGTCTCCCCACATGGTCAAGCCGTTCCTCCCCTGATGTGCCTTTGTTCCGGAGCTTCCCTGAAAACGGTCTTTGTTGCCTATAGCAACCAATCACAGAGCAGCTTTCATTTCTTACAGTGCTCTTGAAAAATGAAAGCTGCGTTGTGATTGGTTGTTATGGGCAACAGTTTTCCTGAATCTGCCCCATGTTATAGGGGATTGTGCTGCCGTGGCTACCACTATTATGGGGTACTGTGGTTGTTACTCGGGGGGGCCGGGAGCCCTCTCAGTTAACCCCTGTTCTTCATTTGATACCACGGCAGATTAGCCGGACCATTAGGTATTGGATTATCGGATTATACACTTTTCTTCCCTATTAGCAGCGGTCGGGGGAGGGGCCTTGAAGTTGGGGCACAGATGGTACTACGGGAAAAAAAAAGTGGGATTGCCCTTTAAATTATTAAAAGATAAACAATCTATCGGACTGGCGGCCATTTTATACCCGGTATATCACACATACAGACAAAAATGTAAATGAAATTCCGCCTTCGCCATTCCTTGTCATTATCTTCTCCGGGATACAGTTTACCTGGCGGCGCGGCGTCCTGGCATCCCGGCGCAGAGATATTGGTTCTGTCAGCAGCCATTATGTAGCAGAGTTAATAACCGCGCAGATCGCACATCTTCTCTTAGAAATTCAATTTCCTGATTAATCTTGTCATCCTGTCACACCGGCAAAATCACCTTTCATTTACGAAGAATGAAATCTCAGGTCCGTCCCCTGGAAATTCATCTGCCCCCGTCCTCATGAATTATGTAGAGTGCGGAAACAACAGATGTAACCCCCCCCCCCCGCCCCCGCCAATATCACTACATCACTATCTATGGTAACGCGGGCGCCGAGTCGCGGTGGGCGGGGCTCTCTGAGCTGAAGTTGGTATTCGCGCCCTTTGGTCACGGTGGCGCACTTTCTCTCGCCCGCGCCTCGGGCCGCAGAACCAGTGAAATAAGTGGTGCTTGTAGGATACACTGTTCTCTGTCCCCTGGGATGTTATGTGGTGTACCCCAAAATAAGGATGTTCCAGGAGACAGGGTTCAATAAACTTTCACAGTAGTTTTACTGGGCACATATGCTTGGTGGTTACTTCTGTTACAGAGGCAATGTCTTTAAGTAGAATAAACATATCACAGGGTATTGCAAATGGTGGTCCCTGCTTCACCTCCCTGACTCTGTCTGTAATTCCTCCAAGTGTGCTGTGAGTTCTGCTCCTCTTTCTTCTCTATAATGTGCTGGAAGGTGCGCTGCTGACTGTCCCGTGTGCTGCTGACTGTCCCGTGCGCTGCTGACTGTCCCGTGTGCTGCTGACTGTCCCGTGTGCTGCTGACTGTCCCGTGTGCTGCTGACTGTCCCGTGTGCTGCTGACTGTCCCGTGTGCTGCTGACTGTCCCGTGTGCTGCTGACTGTCCCGTGTGCTGCTGACTGTCCCGTGTGCTGCTGACTGTCCCGTGTGCTGCTGACTGTCCCGTGTCCTGCTGACTGTCCCAATCCAGTTGCACAATCACAGAGGAATGGTGTCCCTTGGGGATTCTAGGCTGTGTGCAAGCTCCTTGCTTTGCTCTAGGCACTCTCAGTCGTGTCCAAGCTCCCTGTCTGGCTTCTGTGCCACATGCAACACACACTGACCTGCACTCCTTTCACTTCCACATGGCTGCTGCTGATCCTCTCTGCTGCAGCATCTCACTGAATCCAACTACAGACACTGACTTGTCTGCTCTCCTCTGCCTGCACGCTGCTGCACACTTCTCCTCACTTCTGCTGAACTGTGTATCTAATCCTATCATGTGTGATACTATCTGCTGAGCTGTGTATCTAATCCTATCATGTGTGATACTGTCTGCTGAGCTGTGTATCTAATCCTATCATGTGTGATACTGTCTGCTGAGCTGTGTATCTAATCCTATCATGTGTGATACTGTCTGCTGAGCTGTGTATCTAATCCTATCATGTGTGATACTGTCTGCTGAGCTGCTGTATCTAATCCTATCATGTGTGATACTGTCTGCTGAGCTGTGTATCTAATCCTATCATGTGTGATACTATCTGCTGAGCTGTGTATCTAATCCTATCATGTGTAATACTGTCTGCTGAGCTGTGTATCTAATCCTATCATGTGTGATACTGTCTGCTGAGCTGTGTATCTAATCCTATCATGTGTGATACTGTCTGCTGAGCCCCTGTATCTAATCCTATGATGTGTGATACTGTCTGCTGGGCTGTGTATCTAATCTTATCATGTGTGATACTGTCTGCTGAGCTGTGTATCTAATCCTATCATGTGTGATACTGCCTGCTGAGCTGTGTATCTAATCCTATCATGTGTGATACTGTCTGCTGAGCTGTGTATCTAATCCTATCATGTGTGATACTGTCTGTGTAGCCGGTGTATCTAATCCTATCATGTGTGATACTATCTGCTGAGCTGCGTATCTAAGCCTATCATGTGTGATACTGTCTCAGCGATTATGCGGTCGGTGTGGTCTCTGTACTGGGGTAGACTCTGTCTCTATGACAATGATAAGCGGCGGCCATTCTTCAGATGTTTACCTCCGGTGAGCAGTCAATGGCTTCTCCTCACCAGTCAGTGTTATGGAGCATTTCACAGGCTGAGTCCTCACAATACAGATGAAGTGATTACTCAAGAGCCGCTCTCTCCTCCTGACACAAAATGCTAATTTAGGGTTAATACGAGGCCACGACACAGCTCAGCAGACAGTATCACACATGATAGGATTAGATACACAGCTCAGCAGACAGTATCACGCATGATAGGATTAGATACAGCGGCTCAGCAGACAGTATCACACATGATAGGATTAGATACACAGCTCAGCAGACAGTATCACACATGATAGGATTAGATACAGCAGCTCAGCAGACAGTATCACACATGATAGGCTTAGATACACAGCTCAGCAGACAGTATCACACATGATAGGCTTAGATACACAGCTCAGCAGACAGTATCACACATGATAGGATTAGATACACAGCTCAGCAGACAGTATCACACATGATAGGATTAGATACACAGCTCAGCAGACAGTATCACACATGATAGGATTAGATACACAGCTCAGCAGACAGTATCACACATGATAGGATTAGATACACAGCTCAGCAGACAGTATCACACATGATAGGATTAGATACACCACCGCAGCAGACCGTATCAAACATGATAGTATTAGATACCCCAGCTCAGCAGACAGTATCACACATGATAGGATTAGATACACAGCTCAGCAGACCGTATCACACATGATAGGATTAGATACACAGCTCAGCAGACAGTATCACACATGATAGGATTAGATACACAGCTCAGCAGACAGTATCACACATGATAGGATTAGATACACCACCGCAGCAGACCGTATCAAACATGATAGTATTAGATACCCCAGCTCAGCAGCCAGTATCACACATGATAGGATTAGATACACAGCTCAGCAGACCGTATCACACATGATAGGATTAGATACACAGCTCAGCAGACAGTATCACACATGATAGGATTAGATACACAGCTCAGCAGACAGTATCACACATGATAGGATTAGATACACAGCTCAGCAGACAGTATCACACATGATAGGATTAGATACACTGCTCAGCAGACAGTATCACACATGATAGGATTAGATACACAGCTCAGCAGACAGTATCACACATGACAGGATTAGATACACAGCTCAGCAGACAGTATCACACATGATAGGATTAGATACACAGCTCAGCAGACAGTATCACACATGATAGGATTAGATACACGGCTCAGCAGACAGTATCACACATGATAGGATTAGATACACGGCTCAGCAGACAGTATCACACATGATAGGATGAGATACACATCTCAGCAGACAGTATCACACATGATAGGATGAGATACACAGCTCAGCAGACAGTATCACACATGATAGGATTAGATACACAGCTCAGCAGACAGTATCACACATGATAGGATTAGATACCCCAGCTCAGCAGCCAGTATCACACATGATAGGATTAGATACACAGCTCAGCAGACAGTATCACACATGATAGGATTAGATACACCACCGGAGCAGACAGTATCACACATGATAGGATTAGATACACAGCTCAGCAGACAGTATCACACATGATAGGATTAGATACACAGCTCAGCAGACAGTATCACACATGATAGGATGAGATACACCACCTCAGCAGACAGTATCACACATGATAGGATTAGATACACAGCTCAGCAGACAGTATCACACATGACAGGATTAGATACACCACCGGAGCAGACAGTATCACACATGATAGGATGAGATACACATCTCAGCAGACAGTATCACACATGATAGGATGAGATACACAGCTCAGCAGACAGTATCACACATGATAGGATTAGATACACAGCTCAGCAGACAGTATCACACATGATAGGATTAGATACCCCAGCTCAGCAGCCAGTATCACACATGATAGGATTAGATACAAAGCTCAGCAGACAGTATCACACATGATAGGATTAGATACACCACCGGAGCAGACAGTATCACACATGATAGGATTAGATACACAGCTCAGCAGACAGTATCACACATGATAGGATTAGATACACAGCTCAGCAGACAGTATCACACATGATAGGATTAGATACACCACCGGAGCAGACAGTATCACACATGATAGGATTAGATACACAGCTCAGCAGACAGTTTCACACATGATAGGATTAGATACACAGCTCAGCAGACAGTATCACACATGATGGTATTAGATACACAGCTCAGCAGACAGTATCACACATGATAGGATTAGATACACAGCTGGCAGTATCACACGATAGGATTAGATACAGGGCTCAGCAGAACGTATCACACATGATAGGATTAGATACACAGCTCAGCAGGCAGTATCACACATGATAGGATTAGATACACAGCTCAGCAGGCAGTATCACACATGATAGGATTAGATACACAGCTCAGCAGAGAGTATCACACATGATAGGATTAGATACACAGCTCAGCAGAGAGTATCACACATGATAGGATTAGATACACAGCTCAGCAGACAGTATCACACATGATAGGATTAGATATGCAGCTCAGCAGACTGTATCACACATGATATGATTAGATACACAGCTCAGCAGACAGTATCACACATGATAGGATTAGATACAGCGCTCAGCAGACAGTATCACACATGATAGGATTAGATACACCGGCTCAGCAGTCACTATCTCACATTAGAGGATTGGATACACAGCTCAGCAGAGAGTATCACACATGATAGGATTAGATACACCGGCTCAGCAGACAGTATCACACATGACAGAATTAGATACACAGCTCAGCAGACAGTATCACACATAATAGGATTAGATACAGCAGCTCCGCAGACAGTATCACACATGATAGGATTAGATACACAGCTCAGCAGACCGTATCACACATGATAGGATTAGATACACCGCTCAGCAGACAGTATCACACGATAGGATTAGATACACCGGCTCAGCAGTCACTATCACACATTATAGGATTGGATACACAGCTCAGCAGAGAGTATCACACATGATAGGATTAGATACACTGGCTCAGCAGACAGTATCACACATGATAGGATTAGATACACAGCTCAGCAGACAGTATCACACATGACAGAATTAGATACACAGCTCAGCAGACAGTATCACACATGATAGGATTAGATACAGCAGCTCAGCAGACAGTATCACACATGATAGGATTAGATACACAGCTCAGCAGACAGTATCACACATGATAGGATTAGATACACCGCTCAGCAGACAGTATCACACATGATAGGATTAGATACACCGTCTCAGCAGACAGTATCACACATGATAGGATTAGATACACAGCTCAGCAGACAGTATCACACATGATAGGATTAGATACACAGCTCAGCAGACAGTATCACACATGATAGGATTAGATACCTAAATTAGCAGACTGTATCACACATGATAGGATTAGATACCTAAATCAGCAGACAGTATCACACATGACAGGATTAGATACACAGCTCAGCAGACAGTATCACACATGACAGGATTAGATACACAGCTCAGCAGACAGTATCACACATGACAGGATTAGATACACAGCTCAGCAGACAGTATCACACATGACAGGATTAGATACACAGCTCAGCAGGCAGTATCACACATGATAGGATTAGATACACAGCTCAGCATACAGTATCACACATGATAGGATTAGATACACAGCTCAGCAGACAGTATCTAGCATGATAGGATTAGATACACAGCTCAGCGGACCATATCACACATGATAGGCTTAGATACACAGCTCAGCAGACAGTATCACACATGATAGGATTAGATACACAGCTCAGCAGACAGTATCACACATGATAGGATTAGATACACAGCTCAGCAGACAGTATCATACATGATAGGATTAGATACACAGCTCAGCAGACAGTATCACACATGATAGGATTAGATACACAGCTCAGCAGACAGTATCACACATGATAGGATTAGATACACAGCTCAGCAGACAGTATCTAGCATGATAGGATTAGATACACAGCTCAGCGGACCATATCACACATGATAGGATTAGATACACAGCTCAGCAGGCAGTATCACACATGATAGGATTAGATACACAGCTCAGCAGACTATCACACATGATAGGATTAGATACACAGCTCAGCAGACAGTATCACACATGATAGGATTAGATACACAGCTCAGCAGACAGTATCACACATGATAGGATTAGATACACAGCTCAGCAGACAGTATCACACATGATAGGATTAGATACACAGCTCAGCAGACAGTATCACACAGGATAGGATTAGATACACAGCTCAGCAGACAGTATCACACATGATAGGATTAGATACAGCGGCTACACAGACAGTATCACACATGATAGGATTCCATTTTCGCCTGGAGTTGCACTTTAATGATCTCCTTGCCTAAAGTTGTCCATACACAGTCTGTGGGATGGTCCTATATTCTGGTGTATGGGACCCTCCGGACCGCAGCCTATATGTACTATATATATCAATATCACGTATAAATGTATCCTAAAATATAGCAAAAACAAATAAATAGACCGAAACGTGTTTCTCCTTTAAACTTTTTTTAATTGAATCTTTCAACTTTTTTAAGAAATCATAAATAGTCTGTATCCGTTCTAAACACATAAAACATCGTCAAAGTATTTACAGAAATGTCTTTTCTTCATTTCAGGAGCTCATTTAGAGGTCATCGAACAAATCTACAGAAAATCGAGGCTCTCGGCGGCGAAACGGAGGTAAGACTTGAGTCCTGGTCGGCTGTGCTCGGAGGCCAGAGCCCAAGTCCGTGTCAATTTTTGTCACATTTTTGAATTTTTCCTCATAAAAAGTGCACAACACAGCAAATAAATAATGACTCGTATAAATAAATAAAAATAAATAAATTAACTAGTTCATTCCTGGCACATACATTTTAGGTCTCTCAAAGGGGACGAACATGAAACAAAAGGCGACAGTAACCACCAAGGGAAAGATGATGGTCTGAGGGTGTCGGTGTAGCACTAACATGAGGTGAGAATTTGACCTTCAACCAATGGGTTTTGGGGTTTTTCACAACATCTAGGGATTGGTAGTGTTTAACCCTTTCTGTTCCTTTTTACGTTACCCCAGGCTCAGAAATCCAAGGTGGAATTTTCATCATTGCTCAGTATATTTTAGGGACTGAAGAAGGTCCTATGAGATTTTCATAGGTACTTGGGTTAAGTCACACAAAAAGTTAGAAGACAAGGTGGTGAGTACATCCAGGAGAGGGGGTCCCATAGCCAATGTAAAAAATGTAACCATATATGGTCCCAGAACTTGTTCCCTCTCCCTTCCCATACCATGTAGGGTAGTGTGACTCTTTGGCCTGTTCACCCCATCTTTTGAGTAGCCTGGTGCTGGTCTACACCACCCATGGGTAGCTAGGAGTACTGGTTCTCCTCTCATAGTTCCAGCAAAGAACTGCTTTCATGGTAGGTACGCCCTTGTAGAGAAGGTACAACATCTGCAAAAATTAAAAATGTCCAAACTTAATCTATCTAGATATCCAGGAGAAAACTACATTACCTTTGGCTATGAGGTCATTTTATAATCTACATTGTTGTCCATCATGCTCCTATCTAGGGTAGGTAGTATTGGTTGTTGCTTTGAGTCTTTAGAGGATAAGTTACTTGAGGTCGGAGATAGAAAAGCAGATCAACTGTATGATATTTGCCATAGATGAGTTAGAGGAAAACTTTAAGGATGTCATCGATGTAGCGTATCATAATGTCATCGATGTGACATTCCATAATGCATGAAGTTCTCCTTTAACTCATAAAGACAGAGGTTTAAAGATGTCCGTTGGGTTTGGTAACCCATCCGGGAAGTGTTAAATGACCCATTAAGACGTATATCAACCAACCACAAGCAACTTAGACTTTTAGACTCAGCTTTCTTCATGACCGTCCAATGAATAAAGACTAATAAACTAGATCTTGACTTTCATATGAAAGGAAAGTGCACAGTTGATACTATATTCTTAGTAAGTTACTTCATACCTAGAACCGGACTATTTATTAAACTCTACCAATAGAAGACTGTACATGGGGGGGGGGGTTGTAGTAACCTTTTGATGGGGCAAGAGGTCATTCTATGTAGGACATATGATTTAAACATGAGTGCCACATGGTCTCCGTATAAGCCATATGGATGCATGGATCAATTAATGGAGCTCTAGAAAGAGTAAAGGAGAGAGATTCACCCTTGGGAGAAGCCCCTCACCCATGCTTGTCCATCTCATGGTGCTTGTAGAGACGAAGAACCCTGCAATGACTCATACTGCTGATGTCTCCATCCCCTCAGGCCTCATAGAGCTTTCGTACGTGTGCCCTGTGCATGTCTCTCTTGGTGGAGGTATCTTTAAACCAAGTTCAAGTGCAACTTGACCAGAAGTATACAGTTTTAGCAATGATTCGAGACCCTTAAGGAAGTCTTTAGAGTTCTTCATGGACGAATGGTTATTTTAAAGCAGTCTTGCAGGTAGCTAAGAATGATGGTCTTGATTCCGTGGGATAATCTCATCAAATCCATATATCAACAATAGGAGTCTGTCTGAGCTGTGACTCTGTTTGTGGAGAATGAGTGGTGACCAGAATGGGTGATATCTTAAAGGCAGGAGCTTTACATTCTAGGTTGGGAGGTGGGACTCTACAAAAATCCATGACAAAGAAGGAAACATATGGTCTCACAGGTTCTCCTTTGTCATAAAGTCCTAGTTTGTAGCTGAATACAGCAGCATAAAATAAGAGGTTGAGCTATAACTCCATTTAGTGCACTTTGGAGCTATCACACATCTAAGACGTGGTTGAGATAGGAGATGTAGCAGATAGCTAGTCGGAGAATCTCAATTTTGGACAGTTTCTTGTCGGGAGGAAGAGTTGGCAGAAGTTTCCGCAACTCTGCAAAAGCCATATTGAATGCTTCCACCCGTATGCGTTCTCGTGTAGCATGCGCCGTGCGGTATTTCGCTGTGGCTCTCCTCCGTCTTCGCCTCTCCTCTCGAGTTAAGTGCTGAAGCTCTCGTTTTACTGTGTCACTCGATTCGCAAATCCGCGTTTCTCCACATAAGCTGATGCCACCTGCGTCATTTAGTCCCCCACAATCACTAAATACGGATTCAGTCTCTGAATGAGCCGGGATTTCTGTTTGTTCGGAGTTTAACATCATTCCCCTGTTACGATTTTTAGATTGTGTCCCCTTGGATACCCCAGATCAGTAGATAAAGTGCTTCACAAAAGACAGCGTCTTCCGGATCTCATGGATCACCTCGAAATGAATGGCTATGCTGCGAAATGCGTGGCTTTCAGGCACTTGACACTTTTGTGGGCTCCCACAATGCGCTTAAGAGAAAATATTTAACTCATAAAAGTGTTCAGCTGAGATTAGGCTTTTATTTTCCTCTTTGTCTCTCGTTCTTGTTTTTCCCCCTGGGACAAAAGAGAAATAGAGAAATTATAAAAGGGTTCCTTAACGGCTATGAAGGGAATTGTGCCAACAAGATAAAAAGCAAATTTAATGGGAGTTAGATAATATGGTATGGAGTAGAAGAATAAAACCATAGAAAAGACTATAAAGCTAAATAAAAAAAGAAGTAATGCAATTAGAAGCCTCGTAAAACCTACAGCGAGTCAACAGAGGTTTAGTCGAGGCATAATAAAAAGATCAATTGTTGATATTAAATATTACGCAGATCATGGCAACACAGTAATCCCTCGTACCACACAGATGCAAAGATATTTTTCTATCGTTGGAACAACTTTTGTACAGTATTATTGTTCCAACATTCCAAATTGAAAATTTCGATAAATTTTTTGAGGTCCAAAATTTCCAGAAAAAAATCTCCACTCTCGTTAACATGGACTATTACTACTTTGGTCTTTGGATATTATTGCCTTTAAATTGGCTATGTATGGACAGATATCTCAGCAAGACCAACAAAGTCTTGAATTGGAAATGTCTATGTGTGGGAAAAAAACCTTTTCCAACATTTGAAATTGGTTGCTAAGTTTTCCCTTGGTAGATCCGGACCTTAGAATATCAGTGGATTAGACTATTTAATTGGTCCATAATCAGTAAGTGTATGGTCAACACTTTCTTTGTTTACCCCTCTTGGTTTGAGGTGGAAAACAAGGTTCTGGTACCATAATGGGGTCCAGATCAAGCCCATTCCTTCTCCTTGATAGATTTGTGACCTTAGCAAGAATAATGGAATAGGGCATTTCTGTAATTACATGGTGTATGAAGCTGTAGTGTATATTATAAAAAGGCATCCAAGGTAGGTGTTACAATAAAGTTGTCTCTTGGGTAATCAGGCATGAACCAGGAGGTGATGTAGGACCCATGGCGTGACCACATCCCAGATACAATGAAAATTTTATATCACATCTGTTTATAAAGCGGGTATGCATCCCTGCACAACTACATGTGCCACTCTGGAGTCTGAAAAAGCTGGGAATCTCCTGTGGGCGCTGTAATGGCAGCCATATTGGTTATCACTCAGCTTTTTTTTTATTTTTAGAAACGGATACAATTAACATACATCTGAATTCACAAAAGAAAATGACTCAATGACTTACGCTCATAGGGAAATGTTTGAGTTTCTATAAGGGGCATATATGTCTATATACACATGTACACTCTAACGCATTAGTCATGAAAAATAAGAAGTCATAGTAATGGCAGATATATTATGTGTCGGGGGGAAAGTGACAGAAACATTAATGGAGAGAAAATAACCCAGAAACGAGGAAAAGATGGATGACAGGCCAATGAAAAATGCGCTGATATCACCGTCAAAGATTATTTTGAGAATAAAGTGTCTTCTCCTCTCACACTAAGTGGAGCTGACGGGGAGGACAAATGAGAGAGATGGAAGCACCCAGAGGCACTGGCCGGAGCCCAGAGGGAACGTCGCACATTTCATAAAGATAGATGTAAATGAAAATGCATTTTTCTCTCTGGGGTCTCCTGAGACAGGACAGGTGGTGGATGGATGGGAAGGAGACAGAGGGAGGGGGAAGGAGAATGGGTCTGGGGTGGGGGATGTATATTAAATTAGCCCGTATGTCACAGATTCTACCACTGGGAGACATATGGAACCCAACACAGCTGTTTTATGCAATGTGTCTGAAAAGGTCTCAACTCCATGGGGGTCCCAGTGGGAATGTGACATAGATAGAAACTCCTCCCAGTATAGCCTCCTTATGGCCCATGTAAACAACAGTTTGTCTATCTATCTATCTATCTATCTATCTATCTATCTATCTATCTATCTATCTATCTATCTATCTATCTATCTATCTATCTATCTATCTATCTAATATCTATCAATCTATTATATATATATCTCATATCTATCTATCTATCTATCTATCTATCTATCTATCTATCTATCTATCTATCTCATATCTATTTATCTATCTATCTATCTCTCAATCTATCTATCTATCCCAAATGTGAGAGAACCTGGAGAAGCCGCATCCACAGGTTGTCCATGACTATAACGGAAAGTAACTGCAGGCAAACTAGGGATGAGGGGCTGGCGGCTACACAATGTTCTCCTAATCTACCGTAAACTCCACATTTCATGCTTTACCTAGCACCAACAGCTGGGATTACTGTTAACCTTTTCACTGCTGAGGTCCAACAATGTCATGAGTTCTATCTATCTATCTATCTATCTATCTATCTATCTATCTATCTATCTATCTCATATCTATCTATCTATCTATCTATCTATCTATCTATCTATCTATCTATCTATCTATCTATCTATCTATCTATCTATCTATCTATCTATCTCATATCTATCTATCTATCTATCTCATATCTATCTATCTATCTATCTATCTATCTATCTATCTATCTATCTATCTATCTATCTATCTATCTATCTATCTCATATCTATCTCATATCTATCTATCTCATATCTATCTATCTATCTCATATCTATCTATCTATCTATCTATCTATCTATCTATCTATCTATCTCTCTCATATCTATCTATCTCATATCTATCTATCTCATATCTATCTATCTCATATCTATCTATCTCATATCTATCTATCTATCTCATATCTATCTATCTATCTATCTATCTATCTATCTATCTATCTATCTATCTATCTATCTATCTATCTAATTATATGATCCTCCTTTGTTTGTGTAGTTCCTATCTATAGATCCTATAGCTGTAAGGTTCTATAGGATGATCTAGACGTAGGACGGGTGAACTCTACATATTAATCTGCCCCAGTTGTACATCCTCGGATAAGAAGCCTCACCATTTGGAATAAGTGCTCGTACTCACTAGAGAATTATTCTAGATAATACCCCCCCCCCCCCCCCTCCCCATCCTATTCCACAGTGACATGGAGTTAGGTGGAGGGGCGGGAGATGATTAATGGGCACACCTATTGTCAGGAGGAAAACAGGATAAATATGGCCTCTTTTCTGTACCGGGCCTGGGAATTTCATCTGATTACCGTGGCCGAGCGCTCCGGATTGCAGAGCACCTCGCTAATCACTAATGCAATCTTTACAGATTAGATTCTGGGACACTGAGGGGATTAAGGTGCAAAATACATGGAGCAGAGAAGACATTATTTCATTTCGGCATCCATCATCCATAACAATTGTCATCATCAAATTACAGCGGGCACAACACATGTGTATTCAGACCTATGTGCCTATTGTCAGCGCCGACCTAATATAAATAAAGTTTAGCAAAAAAAAAAAAAGATACATAGATAGGCTGTAGTCACAGAAGTTTGGCCATACATACAACTATGGGGTTTTTCATACAATTTAGTGAGGGGGCTGGGGGGCATCTAATGCGACCCAAATTGGCCAAACTTGTATCATGTGTCTCAAGAAGGGCGGCCGCCGTTCATCGGGGCAAATAAAACATAAGTAAGCACCGGCCTTAAAGAACACAAAATTAAGGGGGGGGGGTTATTTTTTACTTTTTAGTATATAAGTCGGGAGAAGCAGTTTATCCTGTCCGATAAACTTTCCGACAGATTTCCAATGATCAAACGCAATTTCTTAATCACGCTGACGACTCAATCTCGGACAGATTCGCCAAGTTATTGTTATGTCTATGGCCACCTCCAATCAGGCGGACAGGAAGTAACGCGTGCACTGGAGAAATGTTTCCTCCCACGGTACCTTTGGGTATCTGAGGACTTTTTTTTTATCTATCAATTTATCTATGTTTTACTTCAAGGTATTTCCAATTTTTTTTTATCTAATATAATTTGTATTTTAGGCTATTTTTGAAAAAGAAAAAAAAATTTTTAATACATTTTCAGAGGAAAATGCAAAAATCCAAAAATAATTATTGGTTCTGAATATGGAGGAGATGATATATTTTTTTTAATGAGTGAGGTAGCTCTAGTCTCAGCTCCTTAGTGAGGACGATGGGATTAATGTCCTGAAATTTCTCCGGGATCTAATGGGATTTTGCCGGCATTAGTGCGGTTTTAAGATCTCGTAAAGTTGAAGAACCTTCTTTCGTTACACGTGTCATACTCAAGCCAGAAAACGGCGCATTCTGAGATGTTTGCGGCGTCCAGTTTACACCGGCTGCTGTCTCTGTATATAAGCAATCACACGGCCCACTGGAGCCTCGTTAGAGGTGTTTATTGCTTAATGAAATGTGAGCGTCTGAAAAAAAACAAAAAAAACTACCCTGGAAGAACAAGGAAAGTTGGGATTTAACATGATCCGAGAAAGTTCCCTAATTGCTTGTAAATCTATGTAATGGAGTAAAGTTGGGAATACGGAGAGTTCCAGGTTGTAGGACTGTAATGGGGCTCTAAGGGGTTAATATCACTTTAATGGGGGGGAATTATTCTGTAATATGTGGGAAATAATTTAGTATTAAAATAAAAATATACTTCTATGGAGATATGAGATAGATAGATAGATAGATAGATAGATAGATAGATAGATAGATAGATAGATAGATAGATAGATAGATAGATAGATAGATAGATAGATAGATAGATAGATAGATATGAGATAGACAGATAGATAGATAGATAGATATGAGATAGATAGATAGATATGAGATAGACAGATAGATAGATATGAGATAGATAGATATGAGATAGACAGATAGATAGATAGATAGATAGATAGATAGATAGATAGATAGATAGATAGATAGATAGATAGATAGATAGATAGATAGATAGATAGATAGATAGATATGAGATAGATAGATAGATAGATAGATAGATAGATAGATAGATAAATAGATAGATATTACATAGATAGATAGATAGATAGATAGATAGATAGATAGATAGATAGATAGATAGATAGATAGATAGATAGATAGATAGATAGATAGATAGATAGATAGATAGATAGATAGATAGATTACATAGATAGATATGAGATAGATAGATATGAGATAGATAGATAGATAGATAGATAGATAGATAGATAGATAGATAGATAGATAGATAGATAGATAGATAGATAGATAGATAGATAGATAGATAGATAGATATGAGAGAGATAGATAGATAGATAGATAGATAGATATGAGATAGATAGATATGAGATAGATAGATAGATAGATAGATAGATAGATAGATAGATAGATAGATAGATAGATATTACATAGATAGATATGAGATAGATAGATAGATAGATAGATATTACATAGATAGATATGAGATAGATAGATAGATAGATAGATAGATAGATAGATAGATAGATAGATAGATAGATAGATAGATAGATAGATAGATAGATAGATAGATAGATAGATAGATAGATAGATATGAGATAGATAGATATGAGATAGATAGATAGATATGAGATAGATAGATAGATAGATAGATAGATAGATAGATAGATAGATAGATAGATAGATAGATAGATAGGAGATAGATAGATAGATAGATAGATAGATAGATAGATAGATAGATAGATAGATAGATAGATAGATAGATATTACATAGATAGATATGAGATAGATAGATAGATAGATAGATATTACATAGATAGATATGAGATAGATAGATAGATAGATAGATATGAGATAGATAGATATGAGATAGATAGATAGATAGATAGATAGATAGATAGATAGATAGATAGATAGATAGATAGATAGATAGATAGATAGATAGATATGAGAGAGATAGATAGATAGATAGATAGATAGATAGATAGATATGAGATAGATAGATATGAGATAGATAGATATTAGATAGATAGATAGATAGATAGATAGATAGATAGATAGATAGATAGATAGATAGATAGATAGATAGATAGATAGATAGATAGATAGATAGATAGATAGATAGATATTACATAGATAGATAGATAGATAGATAGATAGATAGAGATAGATATTACATAGATATATAGATATTACATAGATAGATATTACATAGATAGATATATTAGAGAGGTGACATGAGTGCAAGAGCTTAAAAAATGTAAACTTTGAGTAAATATTTTCATGATTTCCTATATATTATATTATTTTTTACATCTGTTTGGTGTTCTACATTTTTAATATTAAGTCTTTATAAATGTAATTTCTTATAATATTATCTGAATGTTCATCCTAATGGAGAAAACGACGCGACTTCCACGTAGAAAAACTTCTTGTTTAGAGTTAAAACAACTTCATTTTAAATTAGTAATTACTTCTTGGACAAATTAGAATATTAAAACAAAATTAGAAATATTATTTTTATTAATTACATTTTTTTTAACTTTTTGTTTTCTTACAATTTGAATGGTTGAATTGAAATATTTGGGTATAAAAACACAATAAAATAAATAGGACAATTATAAATAATTTACATGTTTAAAATCATAATATTAAAATGAATACTTTTTCAGTTTTTCTCCTTCTATTTGGACAGCATTTGGGATCAGCCTCAAATTTTTAAATTTTTTTTTTTTTTTAAATTTTGTATTAAATTGGAAAATTCTGAATTGTATAAACTGTTTTGAAGGCGACGTTCAACAGGGTGAAAAGATCTGAAAAGATTTCCAAACTGACATACGGCTCTGCGTTGAATCGTCCATCTGTCACAAGTTCGGAGTTTGTCAGTGATCAATTGTACGGAATTAGTAATTGTCCCTTTGTGTAAAATATCGACTGCCAAATGCTCACAGACATCTACCTTCTATGTAACACAAATATATATCTAAAAAAGCATAATACAAAATAAAGATTGCAATTATAAATCATCTAAAAGTAATAACAAATAAATAATAATACTACAAATAATAATAAAAAAGAGAAAAAAAATACAACAAAAAAAATAATCAGAAAAATGATAAAAAATAATATAAAAAATAATCAATACAGATAATATTAAAAAAATATAATACATATAGTAAAAATATAATAAAAGTATAATAAAACCTAATAATAAATATAGTAAAAATATAATAAAAATAATATTACAAAATATTACAAAATAAAGATTGCAATTATAAATCATCTAAAAGTAATAACAAATAAATAATAATACTACAAATAATAATAAAAAAATAAATAAATGCAACAAAAAAATATAATCTGGAAAAATGATAAAAAATAATATAAAAAATAATCAATACAGATAATATTCAAAAAATATAATAAATATAGTAAAAATATAATAAAAGTATAATAAAACCTAATAATAATTATAGTAAAAATATAATAAAAATAATATTACAATAATGATGACAAAAAGTAATAACAAAAACCATCTAAAAAATAATAAATATAATAATAAAAAAATATATATATAATAAAACATAAATGATGAAAATATTTAAAAAAGATAAAAATAATGCAATTTAGTTTTGCCGCAATTAAAACCCAATTTTAGGAGTAAATTATTCATCAAATTGTCAATAGATTTGCACAAAATAATTGTATAAATGTAATTATAATAACTTTATTATGTGCGCAGTTCTATTAACATACAGTGTAGACCGTCATAAGCCCCAGTTTGCGCCATCATCAGACAGGTTGATCCGGTTAGATTGTAAGCTCTTATGACCAGAACATTTGTCACCTCGTCTCTTCGCACTATCCCCAGATTTCATACTAAATATACGCATATGGGATAAAATAACTTCTAGAATATTGTCCGGTGACTGTTGTGTTCCCTCTCCGGGCTGTCAGTAGCAAATCGCAGTTTGATTGACAGCTGTCATTCAGAAAATGATGTTACATTGGACGTGCTCTGCTGGGAGTTAACTGTTTGGTGACCGTGTGAATACTGAGTAAAGGGATAAAGACTGCGGCCCATGCCAAGTGGGAAATGGCGTTGTGGTTCTGAACGTTGTTTGTTGTTGTCAGTGGAGAGGAAACCACCCTAGACGGGGAGGAAGCGTATGACTACTATACTAAGCGACACCACCATTACCCTGACAGATGCTGGGGGTGAGCGCGGCCACTGACTCACTATAACCACATCCACAAAGTTTCCAGACAAAGGGACTTATTAACCCTGCCTGGCCCAGTGTAGAGAGAGATCATAAGGATAGACCGATAGGAGTTAGACTGAAAGCTAGATAGATAATGATATAGATATTAGCGATAGATAGATAGATAGATAGATAGATAGATAGATAGATAGATAGATAGATAGATAGATAGATAGATAGATAGATAGATAGATAGATATGAGATAGATAGATAGATATGAGATAGATAGATAGATAGATAGATAGATAGATAGGAGATAGATAGATAGATAGATAGATAGGAGATAGATAGATAGATAGATAGATAGATAGATAGATAGATAGATATGAGATAGATAGATAGATAGATGATAGATAGATAGATAGATAGATAGATAGATAGATAGATAGATAGATAGATAGATAGATATGAGATAGATAGATAGATAGATAGATAGATAGATAGATAGATAGATAGATAGATAGATAGATGATAGATAGATAGATAGATAGATAGATAGATAGATAGATAGATGATAGATAGATAGATAGATAGATAGATATGAGGATAGATAGATAGATAGATAGATAGATAGATAGATAGATAGATAGATAGATAGATAGATAGATAGATAGATAGATATGAGATAGATAGATAGATAGATAGATAGAGAGATAGATAGATAGATAGATAGATAGATAGATAGATAGATAGATAGATAGATATGAGATAGATAGATATGAGATAGATAGATAGATAGATAGATAGATAGATAGATATGAGATAGATAGATATGAGATAGATAGATAGATAGATAGATAGATAGATAGATAGATAGATAGATAGATAGATAGATAGATAGATAGATAGATATGAGATAGATAGATAGATAGATAGATAGATATGAGATAGATAGATATGAGATAGATAGATAGATAGATAGATAGATAGATAGATAGATAGATAGATAGATAGATGATAGATAGATAGATAGATAGATATGAGATAGATAGATAGATAGATATGAGATAGATAGATAGATAGATAGATAGATAGATAGATACATAGATAGATAGATACATAGATAGATAGATAGATAGATAGATAGATAGATAGATAGATAGATAGATAGATAGATAGATAGATAGATAGATAGATAGATAGATAGATAGATAGATAGATATGAGATAGATAGATGATAGATAGATAGATAGATAGATAGATAGATAGATAGATAGATAGATAGATAGATAGATAGATAGATATGAGATAGATAGATGATAGATAGATAGATAGATAGATAGATAGATAGATAGATAGATAGATAGATAGATAGATAGATAGATAGATACATAGATAGATAGATACATAGATAGATAGATAGATAGATAGATAGATAGATAGATATGAGATAGATAGATAGATAGATATGAGATAGATAGATGATAGATAGATAGATAGATAGATAGATAGATAGATAGATAGATAGATAGATAGATAGATAGATAGATAGATAGATAGATAGATAGATAGATAGATAGATATGAGATAGATAGATGATAGATAGATAGATAGATAGATAGATAGATAGATAGATAGATAGATAGATAGATAGATAGATAACGCCATACTATATTCTTCCACTACAAGCTTTTCCCCTTTTCCCTGCTCGCTCTTATTCCGGAATTACTTGACTTTATAATAAATTCACATATTTCATTCATGTCATTTAGTAAAGTTTCTATTGCCGGTGGAGCGTCCGCCTTACCTGCACATTGTCGTGTTACACCGCAGCCCCCTCCTCAGGTATCCATGTACGCAGGAGTCGCTCAGTGCCAGGTAAAGTTTCCTTCCTCAGGTAACAGGGGGAACTTTCATGCCTCGGATCCCACACACACACACATAGGACGGCCGCGCACACACACCCATGTGTATAGGAGTCCCATATATTTATATATATAGGGTGACACGGAGCACACCACATGAGGAAGAGGTGGCGGCTCTCATTGGCCACCGCAGAGCCCTCCATCATACATATTAAACAGCTGGGATGGCAAGACATTGGCTGGCAGAACAGGAAGACCCTGGGGATGGGAGAGGGAGGCGTTGGAACAGCTCCTGTGACTTGGCTGAGGGGCAGAGGGAGAGGACCAGGACTGGCTGGGGGATGAGGACATCTGTTCGGCATGCATATTTCATAAAGAGAAGGGGGAGAGAGCCGGGATACACAGGCCGGGGACGGTCAATCAGGGGAAAGTGGCAGACGGGATGAGCTCCCATATTAGAACCCCCCTACAAGGGAACGGCACCACAACACCCCACCCCCCACCCCCCACAACCAGATCTTGAGACTTTCTCCTTTAGTAAAGTTTGATTTCGGACTGAACTTTTGCACCATTCAAAAAAAACAAAACGACAACGTTAACGGGGAACGCCACGCAACGGGTCCCATGCTGGGGGGAGCGCGCGTACCGCAGCAGCAGTCTCCGTGGCACTCTAGACACCACCAGATAGTGAGCGCCGCCCCGTCATATTATTATTATTATTACTTCATGGGGGGGGGGGGTGAGTTATGCAGAAAATACGTTTCCTTTCGATTTCTCTTTTCCTAATAATTCGCTTTGCTGTTTGCTTTAATTATTTAGCGGCTTGGAAAAGCGTTGCGTCTGCCTGTCAGGTGACCGGGTACGAAGCGGCGGGTAGGATTGTGAATGTCTGCGGCACTGCGAGGCAGGTGAGGGGCGCAGGT
This sequence comes from Rhinoderma darwinii, assembly GCF_050947455.1. NCBI lineage: Eukaryota > Metazoa > Chordata > Amphibia > Anura > Rhinodermatidae > Rhinoderma > Rhinoderma darwinii. The sequence continues at coordinate 4,120,624 of NC_134698.1, read as the reverse complement.
GGGAGCGCAGCAGGCGAAGAGTTAAGGATAGAGATTATTCGCTGGATTTTTATTTTGTTTACAGGCATTGAGGACAGAGCGATGTTCTGCAGATCTGTAGAGAGGTCAGTGGAGTAATAATCTGCAGGATATATCACTATGTATCTGTCAGGAGGTAGAGAAGCGATGTTCTGCAGATCTGTAGAGAGGTCAGTGGTGTAATAATCTGCAGGATATATCACTATGTATCTCTCAGGAGGTGGAGGAGCGATGTTCTGCAGATCTGTAGAGAGGACAGTGGTGTAATAATCTGCAGGATATATCACTATGTATCTGTCAGGAGGTGGAGGAGCGATGTTCTGCAGATCTGTAGAGAGGTCAGTGGTGTAATAATCTGCAGGATATATCACTATGTATCTGTCAGGAGGTGGAGGAGCAATGTTCTGCAGATCTGTAGAGAGGACAGTGGAGTAATAATGTGCAGGATATATCACTATGTATCTGTCAGGAGGTGGAGGAGCGATGTTCTGTAGATCTGTAGAGAGGTCAGTGGTGTAATAATCTGCAGGATATATCACTATGTGTCTGTCAGGAGGTAGAGGAGCGATGTTCTGCAGATCTGTAGAGAGGTCAGTGGTGTAATAATCTGCAGGATATATCACTATGTATCTGTCAGGAGGTAGAGGAGCGATGTTCTGCAGATCTGTAGAGAGGTCAGTGGTGTAATAATCTGCAGGATATATCACTATGTATCTGTCAGGAGGTAGAGGAGCGATGTTCTGCAGATCTCTAGAGAGGTCAGTGGTGTAATAATCTGCAGGATATATCACTATCTATCTGTCAGGAGGTAGAGGAGCGATGTTCTGCAGATCTGTAGAGAGGTCAGTGGTGTAATAATCTGCAGGATATATCACTATATATCTGTCAGGAGGTAGAGGAGCGATGTTCTGCAGATCTGTAGAGAGGACAGTGGTGTAATAATCTGCAGGATATATCACTATGTATCTGTCAGGAGGTAGAGGAGCGATGTTCTGCAGATCTGTAGAGAGGACAGTGGTGTAATAATCTGCAGGATGTATCACTATGTATCTGTCAGGAGGTGGAGGAGCAATGTTCTGCAGATCTGTAGAGAGGTCAGTGGTGTAATAATCTGCAGGATATATCACTATGTATCTGTCAGGAGGTAGAGGAGCGATGTTCTGCAGATCTGTAGAGAGGTCAGTGGTGTAATAATCTGCAGGATATATCACTATGTATCTGTCAGGAGGTGGAGGAGCAATGTTCTGCAGATCTGTAGAGAGGTCAGTGGTGTAATAATCTGCAGGAGATATCACTATGTATCTGTCAGGAGGTGGAGGAGCGATGTTCTGCAGATCTGTAGAGAGGTCAGTGGTGTAATAATCTGCAGGATATGTCACTATGTATCTGTCAGGAGGTAGAGGAGCGATGTTCTGCAGGTCTGTAGAGAGGTCAGTGGTGTAATAATCTGCAGGATATATCACTATGTATCTGTCAGGAGGTGGAGGAGCAATGTTCTGCAGATCTGTAGAGAGGTCAGTGGTGTAATAATCTGCAGGATATATCACTATGTATCTGTCAGGAGGTAGAGGAGCAATGTTCTGCAGATCTGTAGAGAGGTCAGTGGTGTAATAATCTGCAGGATATATCACTATGTATCTGTCAGGCGGTGGAGGAGCGATGTTCTGCAGATCTGTAGAGAGGTCAGTGGTGTAATAATCTGCAGGATATATCACTATGTATTTGTCAGGGGGTAGAGGAGCGATGTTCTGCAGATCTGTAGAGAGGTCAGTGGTGTAATAATCTGCAGGATATATCACTATGTATCTGTCAGGAGGTAGAGGAGCGATGTTCTGCAGATCTGTAGAGAGGACAGTGGTGTAATAATCTGCAGGATATATCACTATGTATCTGTCAGGAGGTAGAGGAGCGATGTTCTGCAGATCTGTAGAGAGGTCAGTGGTGTAATAATCTGCAGGATATATCACTATGTATCTGTCAGGAGGTAGAGGAGCGATGTTCTGCAGATCTGTAGAGAGGTCAGTGGTGTAATAATCTGCAGGATATATCACTATGCATCTGTCAGGAGGTGGAGGAGCGATGTTCTGCAGATCTGTGGAGAGGTCAGTGGTGTAATAATCTGCAGGATATATCACTATGTATCTGTCAGGAGGTAGAGGAGCGATGTTCTGCAGATCTGTAGAGAGGTCAGTGGTGTAATAATCTGCAGGATATATCACTATGTATCTGTCAGGAGGTAGAGGAGCAATGTTCTGCAGATCTGTAGAGAGGTCAGTGGTGTAATAATCTGCAGGATATATCACTATGTATCTGTCAGGAGGTAGAGGAGCGATGTTCTGCAGATCTGTAGAGAGGTCAGTGGAGTAATAATCTGCACGATATATCACTATGTATCTGTCAGGAGGTAGAGGAGCGATGTTCTGCAGATCTGTAGAGAGGACAGTGGTGTAATAATCTGCAGGATATATCACTATGTATGTCAGGAGGTGGAGGAGAAATGTTCTGCAGATCTGTAGAGAGGTCAGTGGTGTAATAATCTGCAGGATATATCACTATGTATCTGTCAGGAGGTAGAGGAGCGATGTTCTGCAGATCTGTAGAGAGGACAGTGGTGTAATAATCTGCAGGATATATCACTATGTATCTGTCAGGAGGTAGAGGAGCGATGTTCTGCAGATCTGTAGAGAGGTCAGTGGTGTAATAATCTGCAGGATATATCACTATGTATCTGTCAGGAGGTAGAGGAGCGATGTTCTGCAGATCTGTAGAGAGGTCAGTGGTGTAATAATCTGCAGGATATATCACTATGTATCTGTCAGGAGGTAGAGGAGCGATGTTCTGCAGATCTGTAGAGAGGTCAGTGGTGTAATAATCTGCAGGATATATCACTATGTATCTCTCAGGAGGTGGAGGAGCGATGTTCTGCAGATCTGTAGAGAGGTCAGTGGTGTAATAATCTGCAGGATATATCACTATGTATCTGTCAGGAGGTGGAGGAGCGATGTTCTTCAGATCTGTAGAGAGGTCAGTGGTGTAATAATCTGCAGGATATATCACTATGTATCTGTCAGGAGGTAGAGGAGCGATGTTCTGCAGGTCTGTAGAGAAGTCAGTGGTGTAATAATCTGCAGGATATATCACTATGTATCTGTCATGAGGTGGAGGAGCGATGTTCTGCAGATCTGTAGAGAGGTCAATGGTGTAATAATCTGCAGGATATATCACTATGTATCTGTCAGGAGGTAGAGGAGCAATGTTCTGCAGATCTGTAGAGAGGTCAGTGGTGTAATAATCTGCAGGATATATCACTATGTATCTGTCAGGAGGTGGAGGAGCGATGTTCTGCAGATCTGTAGAGAGGTCAGTGGTGTAATAATCTGCAGGATATATCACTATGTATCTGTCAGGAGGTAGAGGAGCGATGTTCTGCAGATCTGTAGAGAGGTCAGTGGTGTAATACTCTGCAGGATATATCACTATGTATCTGTCAGGAGGTAGAGGAGCGATGTTCTGCAGATCTGTAGAGAGGTCAGTGGTGTAATAATCTGCAGGATATATCACTATATATCTGTCAGGAGGTGGAGGAGCAATGTTCTGCAGATCTGTAGAGAGGACAGTGGTGTAATAATCTGCAGGATATATCACTATGTATCTGTCAGGAGGTAGAGGAGCAATGTTCTGCAGATCTGTAGAGAGGTCAGTGGTGTAATAATCTGCAGGATATATCACTATGTATCTGTCAGGAGGTAGAGGAGCGATGTTCTGCAGATCTGTAGAGAGGTCAGTGGTGTAATAATCTGCAGGATATATCACTATGTATCTGTCAGGAGGTGGAGGAGCGATGTTCTGCAGATCTGTAGAGAGGTCAGTGGTGTAATAATCTGCAGGATATATCACTATGTATATGTCAGGAGGTAGAGGAGCAATGTTCTGCAGATCTGTAGAGAGGACAGTGGTGTAATAATGTGCAGGATATATCACTATGTATCTGTCAGGAGGTGGAGGAGCAATGCTCTGCAGATCTGTAGAGAGGTCAGTGGTGTAATAATCTGCAGGATATGTCACTATGTATCTGTCAGGAGGTAGAGGAGCGATGTTCTGCAGATCTGTAGAGAGGTCAGTGGTGTAATAATCTGCAGGATATATCACTATGTATCTGTCAGGCGGTGGAGGAGCGATGTTCTGCAGATCTGTAGAGAGGTCAGTGGTGTAATAATCTGCAGGATATATCACTATGTATCTGTCAGGAGGTGGAGGAGCAATGTTCTGCAGATCTGTAGAGAGGTCAGAGGTGTAATAATCTGCAGGATATATCACTATGTGTCTGTCAGGAGGTAGAGGAGCGATGTTCTGCAGATCTGTAGAGAGGACAGTAGTGTAATAATCTGCAGGATATATCACTATGTATCGGTCAGGAGGTGGAGGAGCGATGTTCTGCAGATCTGTAGAGAGATCAGTGGTGTAATAATCTGCAGGATATATCACTATGTATCTGTCAGGAGGTAGAGGAGCAATGTTCTGCAGATCTGTAGAGAGGTCAGTGGTGTAATAATCTGCAGGATATATCACTATGTATCTGTCAGGAGGTGGAGGAGCGATGTTCTGCAGATCTGTAGAGAGGTCAGTGGTGTAATAATCTGCAGGATATATCACTATGTATATATCAGGGGATAGAGGGGGCAATGTTCTGCAGATCTGTAGAGAGGTCAGTGGTGTAATAATCTGCAGGATATGTCACTATGTATCTGTCAGGAGGTAGAGGAGCAATGTTCTGCAGATCTGTAGAGAGGTCAGTGGTGTAATAATCTGCAGAATATATCACTATGTATCTGTCAGGAGGTAGAGGAGCGATGTTCTGCAGATCTGTAGAGAGGTCAGTGGTGTAATAATCTGCAGGATATATCACTATGTATCTGTCAGGAGGTGGAGGAGCGATGTTCTGCAGATCTCTAGAGAGGTCAGTGGTGTAATAATCTGCAGGATATATCACTATGTATCTGTCAGGAGGTAGAGGAGCGATGTTCTGCAGATCTCTAGAGAGGTCAGTGGTGTAATAATCTGCAGGATATATCACTATGTATCTGTCAGGAGGTGGAGGAGCGATGTTCTGCAGATCTGTAGAGAGGTCAGTGGTGTAATAATCTGCAGGATATATCACTATGTATCTGTCAGGAGGTGGAGGAGCGATGTTCTGCAGATCTGTAGAGAGGTCAGTGGTGTAATAATCTGCAGGATATATCACTATGTATCTGTCAGGAGGTGGAGGAGCAATGTTCTGCAGATCTGTAGAGAGGTCAGTGGTGTAATAATCTGCAGGATATATCACTATGTATCTGTCAGGAGGTAGAGGAGCGATGTTCTGCAGATCTGTAGAGAGGTCAGTGGTGTAATAATCTGCAGGATATATCACTATGTATCTGTCAGGAGGTAGAGGAGCGATGTTCTGCAGATCTGTAGAGAGGTCAGTGGTGTAATAATCTGCAGGATATATCACTATGTATCTGTCAGGAGGTAGAGGAGCGATGTTCTGCAGATCTGTAGAGAGGTCAGTGGAGTAATAATCTGCAGGATATATCACTATGTATCTGTCAGGAGGTGGAGGAGCGATGTTCTGCAGATCTGTAGAGAGGTCAGTGGTGTAATAATCTGCAGGATATATCACTATGTATCTGTCAGGAGGTGGAGGAGCAATGTTCTGCAGATCTGTAGAGAGGACAGTAGTGTAATAATCTGCAGGATATATCACTATGTATCTGTCAGGAGGTGGAGGAGCGATGTTCTGCAGATCTGTAGAGAGGACAGTGGTGTAATAATCTGCAGGATATATCACTATGTATCTGTCAGGAGGTAGAGGAGCGATGTTCTGCAGATCTGTAGAGAGGTCAGTGGTGTAATAGTCTGCAGGATATATCACTATGTATCTGTCAGGAGGTAGAGGAGCGATGTTCTGCAGGTCTGTAGAGAGGTCAGTGGTCAGTGGTGTAATAATCTTTTGGATATATCACTATGTATCTGTCAGGAGGTAGAGGAGCGATGTTCTGCAGATCTGTAGAGAGGACAGTGGTGTAATAATCTGCAGGATATATCACTATGTATCTGTCAGGAGGTAGAGGAGCGATGTTCTGCAGATCTGTAGAGAGGTCAGTGGTGTAATAATCTGCAGGATATATCACTATGTATCTGTCAGGAGGTAGAGGAGCGATGTTCTGCAGATCTGTAGAGAGGTCAGTGGTGTAATAATCTGCAGGATATATCACTATGTACCTGTCAGGAGGTAGAGGAGCGATGTTCTGCAGATCTGTAGAGAGGACAGTAGTGTAATAATCTGCAGGATATATCACTATGTATCTGTCAGGAGGTAGAGGAGCAATGTTCTGCAGATCTGTAGAGAGGTCAGTGGTGTAATAATCTGCAGGATATATCACTATGTATCTGTCAGGAGGTAGAGGAGCGAGGTTCTGCAGATCTGTAGAGAGGTCAGTGGTGTAATAATCTGCAGCATATATCACTATGTATCTGTCAGGAGGTAGAGGAGCGATGTTCTGCAGATCTGTAGAGAGGTCAGTGGTGTAATAATCTGCAGGATATATCACTATGTATCTGTCAGGAGGTAGAGGAGCAATGTTCTGCAGATCTGTAGAGAGGTCAGTGGTGTAATAATCTGCAGGATATATCACTATGTATCTGTCAGGAGGTAGAGGAGCGATGTTCTGCAGATCTGTAGAGAGGTCAGTGGTGTAATAATCTGCAGGATATATCACTATGTATCTGTCAGGAGGTAGAGGAGCGATGTTCTGCAGATCTGTAGAGAGGTCAGTGGTGTAATAATCTGCAGGATATATCACTATGTATCTGTCAGGAGGTAGAGGAGCGATGTTCTGCAGATCTGTAGAGAGGTCAGTGGTGTAATAATCTGCAGGATATATCACTATGTATCTGTCAGGAGGTGGAGGAGCAATGCTCTGCAGATCTGTAGAGAGGTCAGTGGTGTAATAATCTGCAGGATATGTCACTATGTATCTGTCAGGAGGTAGAGGAGCGATGTTCTGCAGATCTGTAGAGAGGTCAGTGGTGTAATAATCTGCAGGATATATCACTATGTATCTGTCAGGCGGTGGAGGAGCGATGTTCTGCAGATCTGTAGAGAGGTCAGTGGTGTAATAATCTGCAGGATATATCACTATGTATCTGTCAGGAGGTGGAGGAGCAATGTTCTGCAGATCTGTAGAGAGGTCAGAGGTGTAATAATCTGCAGGATATATCACTATGTGTCTGTCAGGAGGTAGAGGAGCGATGTTCTGCAGATCTGTAGAGAGGACAGTAGTGTAATAATCTGCAGGATATATCACTATGTATCGGTCAGGAGGTGGAGGAGCGATGTTCTGCAGATCTGTAGAGAGATCAGTGGTGTAATAATCTGCAGGATATATCACTATGTATCTGTCAGGAGGTAGAGGAGCAATGTTCTGCAGATCTGTAGAGAGGTCAGTGGTGTAATAATCTGCAGGATATATCACTATGTATCTGTCAGGAGGTAGAGGAGCGATGCTCTGCAGATCTGTAGAGAGGTCAGTGGTGTAATAATCTGCAGGATATATCACTATGTATCTGTCAGGAGGTAGAGGAGCGATGCTCTGCAGATCTGTAGAGAGGTCAGTGGTGTAATAATCTGCAGGATATATCACTATGTATCTGTCAGGAGGTGGAGGAGCGATGTTCTGCAGATCTGTAGAGAGGTCAGTGGTGTAATAATCTGCAGGATATATCACTATGTATCTGTCAGGAGGTGGAGGAGCGATGTTCTGCAGATCTCTAGAGAGGTCAGTGGTGTAATAATCTGCAGGATATATCACTATGTATCTGTCAGGAGGTAGAGGAGCGATGTTCTGCAGATCTCTAGAGAGGTCAGTGGTGTAATAATCTGCAGGATATATCACTATGTATCTGTCAGGAGGTGGAGGAGCGATGTTCTGCAGATCTGTAGAGAGGTCAGTGGTGTAATAATCTGCAGGATATATCACTATGTATCTGTCAGGAGGTGGAGGAGCGATGTTCTGCAGATCTGTAGAGAGGTCAGTGGTGTAATAATCTGCAGGATATATCACTATGTATCTGTCAGGAGGTGGAGGAGCAATGTTCTGCAGATCTGTAGAGAGGTCAGTGGTGTAATAATCTGCAGGATATATCACTATGTATCTGTCAGGAGGTAGAGGAGCGATGTTCTGCAGATCTGTAGAGAGGTCAGTGGTGTAATAATCTGCAGGATATATCACTATGCCTCTGTCAGGAGGTAGAGGAGCGATGTTCTGCAGATCTGTAGAGAGGACAGTGGTGTAATAATCTGCAGGATATATCACTATGTATCTGTCAGGAGGTAGAGGAGCGATGTTCTGCAGATCTGTAGAGAGGACAGTGGTGTAATAATCTGCAGGATGTATCACTATGTATCTGTCAGGAGGTGGAGGAGCAATGTTCTGCAGATCTGTAGAGAGGTCAGTGGTGTAATAATCTGCAGGATATATCACTATGTATCTGTCAGGAGGTAGAGGAGCGATGTTCTGCAGATCTGTAGAGAGGTCAGTGGTGTAATAATCTGCAGGATATATCACTATGTATCTGTCAGGAGGTAGAGGAGCGATGTTCTGCAGATCTGTAGAGAGGACAGTGGTGTAATAATCTGCAGGATGTATCACTATGTATCTGTCAGGAGGTGGAGGAGCAATGTTCTGCAGATCTGTAGAGAGGTCAGTGGTGTAATAATCTGCAGGATATATCACTATGTATCTGTCAGGAGGTGGAGGAGCAATGTTCTGCAGATCTGTAGAGAGGTCAGTGGTGTAATAATCTGCAGGATATATCACTATGTATCTGTCAGGAGGTGGAGGAGCAATGTTCTGCAGATCTGTAGAGAGGTCAGTGGTGTAATAATCTGCAGGAGATATCACTATGTATCTGTCAGGAGGTGGAGGAGCGATGTTCTGCAGATCTGTAGAGAGGTCAGTGGTGTAATAATCTGCAGGATATGTCACTATGTATCTGTCAGGAGGTAGAGGAGCGATGTTCTGCAGGTCTGTAGAGAGGTCAGTGGTGTAATAATCTGCAGGATATATCACTATGTATCTGTCAGGAGGTGGAGGAGCAATGTTCTGCAGATCTGTAGAGAGGTCAGTGGTGTAATAATCTGCAGGATATATCACTATGTATCTGTCAGGAGGTAGAGGAGCAATGTTCTGCAGATCTGTAGAGAGGTCAGTGGTGTAATAATCTGCAGGATATATCACTATGTATCTGTCAGGCGGTGGAGGAGCGATGTTCTGCAGATCTGTAGAGAGGTCAGTGGTGTAATAATCTGCAGGATATATCACTATGTATTTGTCAGGGGGTAGAGGAGCGATGTTCTGCAGATCTGTAGAGAGGTCAGTGGTGTAATAATCTGCAGGATATATCACTATGTATCTGTCAGGAGGTAGAGGAGCGATGTTCTGCAGATCTGTAGAGAGGACAGTGGTGTAATAATCTGCAGGATATATCACTATGTATCTGTCAGGAGGTAGAGGAGCGATGTTCTGCAGATCTGTAGAGAGGTCAGTGGTGTAATAATCTGCAGGATATATCACTATGTATCTGTCAGGAGGTAGAGGAGCGATGTTCTGCAGATCTGTAGAGAGGTCAGTGGTGTAATAATCTGCAGGATATATCACTATGCATCTGTCAGGAGGTGGAGGAGCGATGTTCTGCAGATCTGTGGAGAGGTCAGTGGTGTAATAATCTGCAGGATATATCACTATGTATCTGTCAGGAGGTAGAGGAGCGATGTTCTGCAGATCTGTAGAGAGGTCAGTGGTGTAATAATCTGCAGGATATATCACTATGTATCTGTCAGGAGGTAGAGGAGCAATGTTCTGCAGATCTGTAGAGAGGTCAGTGGTGTAATAATCTGCAGGATATATCACTATGTATCTGTCAGGAGGTAGAGGAGCGATGTTCTGCAGATCTGTAGAGAGGTCAGTGGAGTAATAATCTGCACGATATATCACTATGTATCTGTCAGGAGGTAGAGGAGCGATGTTCTGCAGATCTGTAGAGAGGTCAGTGGTGTAATAATCTGCAGGATATATCACTATGTATGTCAGGAGGTGGAGGAGAAATGTTCTGCAGATCTGTAGAGAGGTCAGTGGTGTAATAATCTGCAGGATATATCACTATGTATCTGTCAGGAGGTAGAGGAGCGATGTTCTGCAGATCTGTAGAGAGGACAGTGGTGTAATAATCTGCAGGATATATCACTATGTATCTGTCAGGAGGTAGAGGAGCGATGTTCTGCAGATCTGTAGAGAGGTCAGTGGTGTAATAATCTGCAGGATATATCACTATGTATCTGTCAGGAGGTAGAGGAGCGATGTTCTGCAGATCTGTAGAGAGGTCAGTGGTGTAATAATCTGCAGGATATATCACTATGTATCTGTCAGGAGGTAGAGGAGCGATGTTCTGCAGATCTGTAGAGAGGTCAGTGGTGTAATAATCTGCAGGATATATCACTATGTATCTCTCAGGAGGTGGAGGAGCGATGTTCTGCAGATCTGTAGAGAGGTCAGTGGTGTAATAATCTGCAGGATATATCACTATGTATCTGTCAGGAGGTGGAGGAGCGATGTTCTTCAGATCTGTAGAGAGGTCAGTGGTGTAATAATCTGCAGGATATATCACTATGTATCTGTCAGGAGGTAGAGGAGCGATGTTCTGCAGGTCTGTAGAGAAGTCAGTGGTGTAATAATCTGCAGGATATATCACTATGTATCTGTCATGAGGTGGAGGAGCGATGTTCTGCAGATCTGTAGAGAGGTCAATGGTGTAATAATCTGCAGGATATATCACTATGTATCTGTCAGGAGGTAGAGGAGCAATGTTCTGCAGATCTGTAGAGAGGTCAGTGGTGTAATAATCTGCAGGATATATCACTATGTATCTGTCAGGAGGTGGAGGAGCGATGTTCTGCAGATCTGTAGAGAGGTCAGTGGTGTAATAATCTGCAGGATATATCACTATGTATCTGTCAGGAGGTAGAGGAGCGATGTTCTGCAGATCTGTAGAGAGGTCAGTGGTGTAATACTCTGCAGGATATATCACTATGTATCTGTCAGGAGGTAGAGGAGCGATGTTCTGCAGATCTGTAGAGAGGTCAGTGGTGTAATAATCTGCAGGATATATCACTATATATCTGTCAGGAGGTGGAGGAGCAATGTTCTGCAGATCTGTAGAGAGGACAGTGGTGTAATAATCTGCAGGATATATCACTATGTATCTGTCAGGAGGTAGAGGAGCAATGTTCTGCAGATCTGTAGAGAGGTCAGTGGTGTAATAATCTGCAGGATATATCACTATGTATCTGTCAGGAGGTAGAGGAGCGATGTTCTGCAGATCTGTAGAGAGGTCAGTGGTGTAATAATCTGCAGGATATATCACTATGTATCTGTCAGGAGGTGGAGGAGCGATGTTCTGCAGATCTGTAGAGAGGTCAGTGGTGTAATAATCTGCAGGATATATCACTATGTATATGTCAGGAGGTAGAGGAGCAATGTTCTGCAGATCTGTAGAGAGGACAGTGGTGTAATAATGTGCAGGATATATCACTATGTATCTGTCAGGAGGTGGAGGAGCAATGCTCTGCAGATCTGTAGAGAGGTCAGTGGTGTAATAATCTGCAGGATATGTCACTATGTATCTGTCAGGAGGTAGAGGAGCGATGTTCTGCAGATCTGTAGAGAGGTCAGTGGTGTAATAATCTGCAGGATATATCACTATGTATCTGTCAGGCGGTGGAGGAGCGATGTTCTGCAGATCTGTAGAGAGGTCAGTGGTGTAATAATCTGCAGGATATATCACTATGTATCTGTCAGGAGGTGGAGGAGCAATGTTCTGCAGATCTGTAGAGAGGTCAGAGGTGTAATAATCTGCAGGATATATCACTATGTGTCTGTCAGGAGGTAGAGGAGCGATGTTCTGCAGATCTGTAGAGAGGACAGTAGTGTAATAATCTGCAGGATATATCACTATGTATCGGTCAGGAGGTGGAGGAGCGATGTTCTGCAGATCTGTAGAGAGATCAGTGGTGTAATAATCTGCAGGATATATCACTATGTATCTGTCAGGAGGTAGAGGAGCAATGTTCTGCAGATCTGTAGAGAGGTCAGTGGTGTAATAATCTGCAGGATATATCACTATGTATCTGTCAGGAGGTGGAGGAGCGATGTTCTGCAGATCTGTAGAGAGGTCAGTGGTGTAATAATCTGCAGGATATATCACTATGTATATATCAGGGGATAGAGGGGGCAATGTTCTGCAGATCTGTAGAGAGGTCAGTGGTGTAATAATCTGCAGGATATGTCACTATGTATCTGTCAGGAGGTAGAGGAGCAATGTTCTGCAGATCTGTAGAGAGGTCAGTGGTGTAATAATCTGCAGAATATATCACTATGTATCTGTCAGGAGGTAGAGGAGCGATGTTCTGCAGATCTGTAGAGAGGTCAGTGGTGTAATAATCTGCAGGATATATCACTATGTATCTGTCAGGAGGTGGAGGAGCGATGTTCTGCAGATCTCTAGAGAGGTCAGTGGTGTAATAATCTGCAGGATATATCACTATGTATCTGTCAGGAGGTAGAGGAGCGATGTTCTGCAGATCTCTAGAGAGGTCAGTGGTGTAATAATCTGCAGGATATATCACTATGTATCTGTCAGGAGGTGGAGGAGCGATGTTCTGCAGATCTGTAGAGAGGTCAGTGGTGTAATAATCTGCAGGATATATCACTATGTATCTGTCAGGAGGTGGAGGAGCGATGTTCTGCAGATCTGTAGAGAGGTCAGTGGTGTAATAATCTGCAGGATATATCACTATGTATCTGTCAGGAGGTGGAGGAGCAATGTTCTGCAGATCTGTAGAGAGGTCAGTGGTGTAATAATCTGCAGGATATATCACTATGTATCTGTCAGGAGGTAGAGGAGCGATGTTCTGCAGATCTGTAGAGAGGTCAGTGGTGTAATAATCTGCAGGATATATCACTATGTATCTGTCAGGAGGTAGAGGAGCGATGTTCTGCAGATCTGTAGAGAGGTCAGTGGTGTAATAATCTGCAGGATATATCACTATGTATCTGTCAGGAGGTAGAGGAGCGATGTTCTGCAGATCTGTAGAGAGGTCAGTGGAGTAATAATCTGCAGGATATATCACTATGTATCTGTCAGGAGGTGGAGGAGCGATGTTCTGCAGATCTGTAGAGAGGTCAGTGGTGTAATAATCTGCAGGATATATCACTATGTATCTGTCAGGAGGTGGAGGAGCAATGTTCTGCAGATCTGTAGAGAGGACAGTAGTGTAATAATCTGCAGGATATATCACTATGTATCTGTCAGGAGGTGGAGGAGCGATGTTCTGCAGATCTGTAGAGAGGACAGTGGTGTAATAATCTGCAGGATATATCACTATGTATCTGTCAGGAGGTAGAGGAGCGATGTTCTGCAGATCTGTAGAGAGGTCAGTGGTGTAATAGTCTGCAGGATATATCACTATGTATCTGTCAGGAGGTAGAGGAGCGATGTTCTGCAGGTCTGTAGAGAGGTCAGTGGTCAGTGGTGTAATAATCTTTTGGATATATCACTATGTATCTGTCAGGAGGTAGAGGAGCGATGTTCTGCAGATCTGTAGAGAGGACAGTGGTGTAATAATCTGCAGGATATATCACTATGTATCTGTCAGGAGGTAGAGGAGCGATGTTCTGCAGATCTGTAGAGAGGTCAGTGGTGTAATAATCTGCAGGATATATCACTATGTATCTGTCAGGAGGTAGAGGAGCGATGTTCTGCAGATCTGTAGAGAGGTCAGTGGTGTAATAATCTGCAGGATATATCACTATGTACCTGTCAGGAGGTAGAGGAGCGATGTTCTGCAGATCTGTAGAGAGGACAGTAGTGTAATAATCTGCAGGATATATCACTATGTATCTGTCAGGAGGTAGAGGAGCAATGTTCTGCAGATCTGTAGAGAGGTCAGTGGTGTAATAATCTGCAGGATATATCACTATGTATCTGTCAGGAGGTAGAGGAGCGAGGTTCTGCAGATCTGTAGAGAGGTCAGTGGTGTAATAATCTGCAGCATATATCACTATGTATCTGTCAGGAGGTAGAGGAGCGATGTTCTGCAGATCTGTAGAGAGGTCAGTGGTGTAATAATCTGCAGGATATATCACTATGTATCTGTCAGGAGGTAGAGGAGCAATGTTCTGCAGATCTGTAGAGAGGTCAGTGGTGTAATAATCTGCAGGATATATCACTATGTATCTGTCAGGAGGTAGAGGAGCGATGTTCTGCAGATCTGTAGAGAGGTCAGTGGTGTAATAATCTGCAGGATATATCACTATGTATCTGTCAGGAGGTAGAGGAGCGATGTTCTGCAGATCTGTAGAGAGGTCAGTGGTGTAATAATCTGCAGGATATATCACTATGTATCTGTCAGGAGGTAGAGGAGCGATGTTCTGCAGATCTGTAGAGAGGTCAGTGGTGTAATAATCTGCAGGATATATCACTATGTATCTGTCAGGAGGTGGAGGAGCAATGCTCTGCAGATCTGTAGAGAGGTCAGTGGTGTAATAATCTGCAGGATATGTCACTATGTATCTGTCAGGAGGTAGAGGAGCGATGTTCTGCAGATCTGTAGAGAGGTCAGTGGTGTAATAATCTGCAGGATATATCACTATGTATCTGTCAGGCGGTGGAGGAGCGATGTTCTGCAGATCTGTAGAGAGGTCAGTGGTGTAATAATCTGCAGGATATATCACTATGTATCTGTCAGGAGGTGGAGGAGCAATGTTCTGCAGATCTGTAGAGAGGTCAGAGGTGTAATAATCTGCAGGATATATCACTATGTGTCTGTCAGGAGGTAGAGGAGCGATGTTCTGCAGATCTGTAGAGAGGACAGTAGTGTAATAATCTGCAGGATATATCACTATGTATCGGTCAGGAGGTGGAGGAGCGATGTTCTGCAGATCTGTAGAGAGATCAGTGGTGTAATAATCTGCAGGATATATCACTATGTATCTGTCAGGAGGTAGAGGAGCAATGTTCTGCAGATCTGTAGAGAGGTCAGTGGTGTAATAATCTGCAGGATATATCACTATGTATCTGTCAGGAGGTAGAGGAGCGATGCTCTGCAGATCTGTAGAGAGGTCAGTGGTGTAATAATCTGCAGGATATATCACTATGTATCTGTCAGGAGGTAGAGGAGCGATGCTCTGCAGATCTGTAGAGAGGTCAGTGGTGTAATAATCTGCAGGATATATCACTATGTATCTGTCAGGAGGTGGAGGAGCGATGTTCTGCAGATCTGTAGAGAGGTCAGTGGTGTAATAATCTGCAGGATATATCACTATGTATCTGTCAGGAGGTGGAGGAGCGATGTTCTGCAGATCTCTAGAGAGGTCAGTGGTGTAATAATCTGCAGGATATATCACTATGTATCTGTCAGGAGGTAGAGGAGCGATGTTCTGCAGATCTCTAGAGAGGTCAGTGGTGTAATAATCTGCAGGATATATCACTATGTATCTGTCAGGAGGTGGAGGAGCGATGTTCTGCAGATCTGTAGAGAGGTCAGTGGTGTAATAATCTGCAGGATATATCACTATGTATCTGTCAGGAGGTGGAGGAGCGATGTTCTGCAGATCTGTAGAGAGGTCAGTGGTGTAATAATCTGCAGGATATATCACTATGTATCTGTCAGGAGGTGGAGGAGCAATGTTCTGCAGATCTGTAGAGAGGTCAGTGGTGTAATAATCTGCAGGATATATCACTATGTATCTGTCAGGAGGTAGAGGAGCGATGTTCTGCAGATCTGTAGAGAGGTCAGTGGTGTAATAATCTGCAGGATATATCACTATGCCTCTGTCAGGAGGTAGAGGAGCGATGTTCTGCAGATCTGTAGAGAGGTCAGTGGTGTAATAATCTGCAGGATATATCACTATGTATCTGTCAGGAGGTAGAGGAGCGATGTTCTGCAGATCTGTAGAGAGGTCAGTGGAGTAATAATCTGCAGGATATATCACTATGTATCTGTCAGGAGGTGGAGGAGCGATGTTCTGCAGATCTGTAGAGAGGTCAGTGGTGTAATAATCTGCAGGATATATCACTATGTATCTGTCAGGAGGTGGAGGAGCAATGTTCTGCAGATCTGTAGAGAGGACAGTAGTGTAATAATCTGCAGGATATATCACTATGTATCTGTCAGGAGGTGGAGGAGCGATGTTCTGCATATCTGTAGAGAGGACAGTGGTGTAATAATCTGCAGGATATATCACTATGTATCTGTCAGGAGGTGGAGGAGCAATGTTCTGCAGTTCTGTAGAGAGGTCAGTGGTGTAATAGTCTGCAGGATATATCACTATGTATCTGTCAGGAGGTAGAGGAGCAATGTTCTGCAGATCTGTGGAGAGGTCAGTGGTGTAATAATCTGCAGGATATATCACTATGTATCTGTCAGGAGGTAGAGGAGCGATGTTCTGCAGATCTGTAGAGAGGTCAGTGGTGTAATAATCTTTAGGATATATCACTATGTATCTGTCAGGAGGTAGAGGAGCGATGTTCTGCAGATCTGTAGAGAGGACAGTGGTGTAATAATCTGCAGGATATATCACTATGTATCTGTCAGGAGGTAGAGGAGCGATGTTCTGCAGATCTGTAGAGAGGTCAGTGGTGTAATAATCTGCAGGATATATCACTATGTATCTGTCAGGAGGTAGAGGAGCAATGTTCTGCAGATCTGTAGAGAGGTCAGTGGTGTAATAATCTGCAGGATATATCACTATGTATCTGTCAGGAGGTGGAGGAGCGATGTTCTGCAGATCTGTGGAGAGGTCAGTGGTGTAATAATCTGCAGGATATATCACTATGTATCTGTCAGGAGGTAGAGGAGCGATGTTCTGCAGATCTGTAGAGAGGTCAGTGGTGTAATAATCTGCAGGATATATCACTATGTATCTGTCAGGAGGTAGAGGAGCGATGTTCTGCAGATCTGTAGAGAGGTCAGTGGTGTAATAATCTGCAGGATATATCACTATGTATCTGTCAGGAGGTAGAGGAGCGATGTTCTGCAGATCTGTAGAGAGGCCAGTGGTGTAATAATCTGCAGGATATATCACTATGTATCTGTCAGGAGGTAGAGGAGCAATGTTCTGCAGATCTGTAGAGAGGTCAGTGGTGTAATAATCTGCAGGATATATCACTATGTATCTGTCAGGAGGTAGAGGAGCGATGTTCTGCAGATCTGTAGAGAGGTCAGTGGTGTAATAATCTGCAGGATATATCACTATGTATCTGTCAGGAGGTAGAGGAGCGATGTTCTGCAGATCTGTAGAGAGGTCAGTGGTGTAATAATCTGCAGGATATATCACTATGTATCTGTCAGGAGGTAGAGGAGCGATGTTCTGCAGATCTGTAGAGAGGTCAGTGGTGTAATAATCTGCAGGATATGTCACTATGTATCTGTCAGGAGGTAGAGGAGCGATGTTCTGCAGATCTGTAGAGAGGTCAGTGGTGTAATAATCTGCAGGATATATCACTATGTATCTGTCAGGAGGTGGAGGAGCGATGTTCTGCAGATCTGTAGAGAGGTCAGTGGTGTAATAATCTGCAGGATATATCACTATGTATCTGTCAGGAGGTAGAGGAGCGATGTTCTGCAGATCTGTAGAGAGGTCAGTGGTGTAATAATCTGCAGGATATATCACTATGTATCTGTCAGGAGGTAGAGGAGCGATGTTCTGCAGATCTAGAGAGGTCAGTGGTGTAATAATCTGCAGGATATATCACTATGTATCTGTCAGGAGGTAGAGGAGCGATGTTCTGCAGATCTGTAGAGAGGTCAGTGGTGTAATAATCTGCAGGATATATCACTATGTATCTGTCAGAAGGTAGAGGAGCGATGTTCTGCAGATCTGTAGAGGTCAGTGGTGTAATAATCTGCAGGATATATCACTATGTATCTGTCAGGAGGTGGAGGAGCGATGCTCTGCAGATCTGTAGAGAGGTCAGTTGTGTAATAATCTGCAGGATATATCACTATGTATCTGTCAGGAGGTGGAGGAGCGATGCTCTGCAGATCTGTAGAGAGGTCAGTGGAGTAATAATCTGCAGGATATATCACTATGTATCTGTCAGGAGGTGGAGGAGCGATGTTCTGCAGATCTGTAGAGAGGTCAGTGGAGTAATAATCTGCAGGATATATCACTATGTATCTGTCAGGAGGTGGAGGAGCGATGCTCTGCAGATCTGTAGAGAGGTCAGTGGTGTAATAATCTGCAGGATATATCACTATGTATCTGTCAGGAGGTGGAGGAGCGATGTTCTGCAGATCTGTAGAGAGGTCAGTGGTGTAATAATCTGCAGGATATATCACTATGTATCTGTCAGGAGGTGGAGGAGCGATGTTCTGCAGATCTGTAGAGAGGTCAGTGGTGTAATAATCTGCAGGATATATCACTATGTATCTGTCAGGAGGTGGAGGAGCGATGTTCTGCAGATCTCTAGAGAGGTCAGTGGTGTAATAATCTGCAGGATATATCACTATGTATCTGTCAGGAGGTAGAGGAGCGATGTTCTGCAGATCTCTAGAGAGGTCAGTGGTGTAATAATCTGCAGGATATATCACTATGTATCTGTCAGGAGGTGGAGGAGCGATGTTCTGCAGATCTGTAGAGAGGTCAGTGGTGTAATAATCTGCAGGATATATCACTATGTATCTGTCAGGAGGTGGAGGAGCGATGTTCTGCAGATCTGTAGAGAGGTCAGTGGTGTAATAATCTGCAGGATATATCACTATGTATCTGTCAGGAGGTGGAGGAGCAATGTTCTGCAGATCTGTAGAGAGGTCAGTGGTGTAATAATCTGCAGGATATATCACTATGTATCTGTCAGGAGGTAGAGGAGCGATGTTCTGCAGATCTGTAGAGAGGTCAGTGGTGTAATAATCTGCAGGATATATCACTATGTATCTGTCAGGAGGTAGAGGAGCGATGTTCTGCAGATCTGTAGAGAGGTCAGTGGTGTAATAATCTGCAGGATATATCACTATGTATCTGTCAGGAGGTAGAGGAGCGATGTTCTGCAGATCTGTAGAGAGGTCAGTGGAGTAATAATCTGCAGGATATATCACTATGTATCTGTCAGGAGGTGGAGGAGCGATGTTCTGCAGATCTGTAGAGAGGTCAGTGGTGTAATAATCTGCAGGATATATCACTATGTATCTGTCAGGAGGTGGAGGAGCAATGTTCTGCAGATCTGTAGAGAGGACAGTAGTGTAATAATCTGCAGGATATATCACTATGTATCTGTCAGGAGGTGGAGGAGCGATGTTCTGCAGATCTGTAGAGAGGACAGTGGTGTAATAATCTGCAGGATATATCACTATGTATCTGTCAGGAGGTGGAGGAGCAATGTTCTGCAGATCTGTAGAGAGGTCAGTGGTGTAATAGTCTGCAGGATATATCACTATGTATCTGTCAGGAGGTAGAGGAGCGATGTTCTGCAGGTCTGTAGAGAGGTCAGTGGTCAGTGGTGTAATAATCTTTAGGATATATCACTATGTATCTGTCAGGAGGTAGAGGAGCGATGTTCTGCAGATCTGTAGAGAGGACAGTGGTGTAATAATCTGCAGGATATATCACTATGTATCTGTCAGGAGGTAGAGGAGCGATGTTCTGCAGATCTGTAGAGAGGTCAGTGGTGTAATAATCTGCAGGATATATCACTATGTATCTGTCAGGAGGTAGAGGAGCAATGTTCTGCAGATCTGTAGAGAGGTCAGTGGTGTAATAATCTGCAGGATATATCACTATGTATCTGTCAGGAGGTAGAGGAGCGATGTTCTGCAGATCTGTAGAGAGGTCAGTGGTGTAATAATCTGCAGGATATATCACTATGTATCTGTCAGGAGGTAGAGGAGCAATGTTCTGCAGATCTGTGGAGAGGTCAGTGGTGTAATAATCTGCAGGATATATCACTATGTATCTGTCAGGAGGTAGAGGAGCGATGTTCTGCAGATCTGTAGAGAGGTCAGTGGTGTAATAATCTGCAGGATATATCACTATGTATCTGTCAGGAGGTAGAGGAGCGATGTTCTGCAGATCTGTAGAGAGGTCAGTGGTGTAATAATCTGCAGGATATATCACTATGTATCTGGCAGGAGGTAGAGGAGCGATGTTCTGCAGATCTGTAGAGAGGTCAGTGGTGTAATAATCTGCAGGATATATCACTATGTATCTGTCAGGAGGTAGAGGAGCGATGTTCTGCAGATCTGTAGAGAGGTCAGTGGTGTAATAATCTGCAGGATATATCACTATGTATCTGTCAGGAGGTAGAGGAGCGATGTTCTGCAGATCTGTAGAGAGGTCAGTGGTGTAATAATCTGCAGGATATATCACTATGTATCTGTCAGGAGGTAGAGGAGCGATGTTCTGCAGATCTGTAGAGAGGTCAGTGGTGTAATAATCTGCAGGATATGTCACTATGTATCTGTCAGGAGGTAGAGGAGCGATGTTCTGCAGATCTGTAGAGAGGTCAGTGGTGTAATAATCTGCAGGATATATCACTATGTATCTGTCAGGAGGTGGAGGAGCGATGTTCTGCAGATCTGTAGAGAGGTCAGTGGTGTAATAATCTGCAGGATATATCACTATGTATCTGTCAGGAGGTAGAGGAGCGATGTTCTGCAGATCTAGAGAGGTCAGTGGTGTAATAATCTGCAGGATATATCACTATGTATCTGTCAGGAGGTAGAGGAGCGATGTTCTGCAGATCTGTAGAGAGGTCAGTGGTGTAATAATCTGCAGGATATATCACTATGTATCTGTCAGAAGGTAGAGGAGCGATGTTCTGCAGATCTGTAGAGGTCAGTGGTGTAATAATCTGCAGGATATATCACTATGTATCTGTCAGGAGGTGGAGGAGCGATGCTCTGCAGATCTGTAGAGAGGTCAGTTGTGTAATAATCTGCAGGATATATCACTATGTATCTGTCAGGAGGTGGAGGAGCGATGCTCTGCAGATCTGTAGAGAGGTCAGTGGAGTAATAATCTGCAGGATATATCACTATGTATCTGTCAGGAGGTGGAGGAGCGATGTTCTGCAGATCTGTAGAGAGGTCAGTGGAGTAATAATCTGCAGGATATATCACTATGTATCTGTCAGGAGGTGGAGGAGCGATGCTCTGCAGATCTGTAGAGAGGTCAGTGGTGTAATAATCTGCAGGATATATCACTATGTATCTGTCAGGAGGTGGAGGAGCGATGTTCTGCAGATCTGTAGAGAGGTCAGTGGTGTAATAATCTGCAGGATATATCACTATGTATCTGTCAGGAGGTAGAGGAGCGATGTTCTGCAGATCTGTAGAGAGGTCAGTGGTGTAATAATCTGCAGGATATATCACTATGTATCTGTCAGGAGGTGGAGGAGCAATGTTCTGCAGATCTGTAGAGAGGTCAGTGGTGTAATAATCTGCAGGATATATCACTATGTATCTGTCAGGAGGTGGAGGAGCGATGTTCTGCAGATCTGTAGAGAAGTCAGTGGTGTAATAATCTGCAGGATATATCACTATGTATCTGTCAGGAGGTGGAGGAGCGATGTTCTGCAGATCTGTAGAGAGGTCAGTGGTGTAATAATCTGCAGGATATATCACTATGTATCTGTCAGGAGGTAGAGGAGCGATGTTCTGCAGATCTGTAGAGAGGTCAGTGGTGTAATAATCTGCAGGATATATCACTATGTATCTGTCAGGAGGTAGAGGAGCGATGTTCTGCAGATCTGTAGAGAGGTCAGTGGTGTAATAATCTGCAGGATATATCACTATGTATCTGTCAGGAGGTAGAGGAGCGATGTTCTGCAGATCTGTAGAGAGGTCAGTGGTGTAATAATCTGCAGGATATATCACTATGTATCTGTCAGGAGGTGGAGGAGCGATGTTCTGCAGATCTGTAGAGGTCAGTGGTGTAATAATCTGCAGGATATATCACTGTATCTGTCAGGAGGTAGAGGAGCAATGTTCTGCAGATCTGTAGAGAGGTCAGTGGTGTAATAATCTGCAGGATATATCACTGTATCTGTCAGGCGGTGGAGGAGCGATGTTCTGCAGATCTGTAGAGAGGTCAGTGGTGTAATAATCTGCAGGATATATCACTATGTATCTGTCAGGCGGTGGAGGAGCGATGTTCTGCAGATCTGTAGAGAGGTCAGTGGTGTAATAATCTGCAGGATATATCACTATGTATCTGTCAGGAGGTGGAGGAGCGATGGTCTGCAGATCTGTAGAGAGGTCAGTGGTGTAATAATCTGCAGGATATATCACTATGTATCTGTCAGGAGGTGGAGGAGCGATGTTCTGCAGATCTGTAGAGAGGTCAGTGGTGTAATAATCTGCAGGATATATCACTATGTATCTGTCAGGAGGTAGAGGAGCGATGTTCTGCAGATCTGTAGAGAGGTCAGTGGTGTAATAATCTGCAGGATATATCACTATGTATCTGTCAGGAGGTGGAGGAGCGATGCTCTGCAGATCTGTAGAGAGGTCAGTGGTGTAATAATCTGCAGGGTATATCACTATGTATCTGTCAGGAGGTGGAGGAGCGATGTTCTGCAGACAGTAGGAGAACACATGGAGCTAGAAGGTGTGAAGGTTGCTGCTTCCCTGGGGATGAGGTAGAATTGGTGACATCAGATTATAATCCTGCTGGCAGTCACTGGAGCGTCACCTTCTGTGTAATAATATTTCACCAAATAATTCATAATCCGGAGGATTACAACTTCCCATCAATCAGCCGCCGGTCCTACATCTTGTGCCGCACTGTATAAATTACCATTATTGATACATTTATTCTGATAATTCTTATTACAGGACACCAGTCACCGGTCACATCCTTAAAGGGAATCTCCACCTTTGATCATGACTTCTGCGAGGATTAATTTATTATATGTTTTTCTGACACAAAGGTCCAAATCCCCTGCATAGGCAGAGCAATAATATACAATTCTGTCTTCCTGCAGCCACCACAAGGGGAGCTTAAATAGTAGACAATATACAGCCCTTTAAATGCCCCCTTTTACCTCCCCTCACGCAGTGTAGAGATGATGAGTGTTTCTGGCTTTCCCACTCTATGGCAGAAAGAGCCACAAAGACAGGTAAATGCTGCTGCTTAGATATGGGACAGAGAGATAACTAGATAGGTAGAGAGATACGAGATCTCGCTCCTGGAGAAGCCCCTGACGTCACTATCCATATATGGACATTGACATCAGGGGCTCCTCCTGAAGCGGAATACCCGTCCAAAGCGTCGGCAACCTAGAGGGAGCCCCCAATGGCGCTACCTACAGGGAGGGGGCCTGTGTGGCACTACCTGCGAGGGGGCCTGTGTGGCACTACCTGCGAGGGGGGCTGTGTGGCACTACCTGCGAGGGGGGCTGTGTGGCATTACCTGCGAGGGGGGCTGTGTGGCACTACCTGCGAGGGGGGCTGTGTGGCACTACCTGCGAGGGGGGCTGTGTGGCACTACCTGCGAGGGGGGCTGTGTGGCACTACCTGCGAGGGGGGCTGTGTGGCACTACCTGCGAGGGGGGCTGTGTGGCACTACCTGCGAGGGGGGCTGTGTGGCACTACCTGCGAGGGGGGCTGTGTGGCACTACCTACAGAGGGCACTAAATATAGGGGCACAAACTAGGGGCCTAACTTCTATATGGGGGCACAAACTGCCGTTTTAGTGCCACTGTGAGTTCCCCCGCAAAGGGGCCCAAGGGCGAACATAATCCTGGAGCCTGATTAGATAGAGAAATCATGAGATAGATCATGAGATAGATCATGAGATAGATCATGAGATAGATCATGAGATAGATCATGAGATAGATCATGAGATAGATCATGAGATAGATCATGAGATAGATCATGAGATAGATCATGAGATAGATCATGAGATAGATCATGAGATAGATCATGAGATAGATCATGAGATAGATCATGAGATAGATCATGAGATAGATCATGAGATAGATCATGAGATAGATCATGAGATAGATCATGAGATAGATCATGAGATAGATCATGAGATGAGATAGATCATGAGATAGATAGATAGATGAAATGTCGTATTACTTGTAAACCCTGTTATACATTAGGACTAGACCCACCAGACCAGGAGCCATTCGGACTTAGCAGCTCTCTGCTGTAGCTCATTGAGGGGGGTCAAGACCAGAGCATCACCCTGACAATTCCTTTGAAAAAAATCACATGGCTTCATCAACCAGTAATTAATAAGAGCCCTAACAAATTCACTTGACTACACCAACCTATAGCTAATGAGAAATTTAGAAAGGTCCCATGACTGGATGAATCAGCAGCCATCCAGGGTGTAGAAAAACCTATAGCCTATCTGAACATTTGCATGGGAAGAAGTAAACTGTAGCCAATCAGAAGCTTAGAATAGTGACATGATTAGAATAACCTATAGTCAATATCAGACTTAGAATGACCACATGACTACATCAACATCTACCTAACTATTGCCTTCCAAAGATCAACTCTACCTCAACCTGTAGCAGACCAACAGCTAAGAAAATTGTCATGACTACATCAACCAAAAGAGCCTTAAAAAAAGATCCCATGTCTACCGAACTATTGTCTTGGAAAAATTACGTCTACCTCAACCTGTAGCTAACCAAGACCTAAGTAAGTTGTCATAACTACATCAACCAAAAGAGTCTTATAAAAGATCCCATGGATGGATCAACCAGAAGATTCTTGTCTACCCAACTACCGTCTTAGAAAGATTATGTCTACCTCAACCCATAGCCGACCAGGATTTCAGTAAATTTCTATTATTACATCAACCAGTAGAGTCTTAAAACGATTCCATGGAGATATAAACCTGTAGATCATCGTCTACCAAACAGCCACCTTAGAAAGATCACGTCTACCTCAACCATTGGCCAATAACGACCTTAGTAAATTGGCATGACTACATCAACCAAAAGAGCCTTAAAAAAGATCCAATGGATGGATCAACCAGAAGATCACATCCTACCCAACAACCATCTTAGAAAGATCATGTTTACCTCAACCCATAGCCGACTAGGACTCAGTAAATTTCCATTATTACATCAACCAGTAGAGTCTTAAAAAGATCCCATGGAGATATAAACCGGTAGATCATTGTCTACCAAATAACCACCATAGAAAGATCACGTCTACCTCAAGCTCTAGCCAATAAGGACCTTAGTAAATTGGCATGACTACGTCAACCAACAGTGCCTTAAAAAAGATCCAATGGATGGATCAACCAGAAGATCACTGCCTACCTGGAAATCTTACAGCGGTGGTTCAGCCAACTTTCATCTAATATGAATGGGTACCCTTAGAAATGGAAAGATCAACTAGTGGTCTTAGAAAGGCCACAAGAGTTGACCATTCCATAGTCAACCTGCTTCAGATAATCTATGAGGTTATATCAATGTCTAACCACTGGAAATTCTTAGAGAAAGCTTGAGCGCACAATATCAGAAATTCTTCAAACGAGCCCACTTGGAGGCCAATTCGAGCCTTAGAAGATTCACAGCACCCTTAACCCAGAAGACAAGAACGTTCATGGAGCCGGCTCATAACGACTTGAGGTTCATAGATCTACTTGATTATTATTCAAGTAATTCGCCTCCTGACATATCATTGAGTCTTGTGAGACACGGGGCTGAACATTCTTTCTTCTCCATTGATCTCTTAATACAATGGGTCATTTATTACGGAGCTGACAGATTGTCCTCTTGTCCAACCTGTTGGCTGTGACGAGGGTCTTTCTTCTGTGGTTTCCTTTTTTTAACAGCTGCTTTACACCATCTCCATTAAACACGTACTTTTTTCTTAACCCGGAATCAGATGTTGCTGGTTTAACGTTAACTGTTAACCCTTTTGAAGACCTTCTGCAAAAATTAACCCAAATTTTGGTAAAATTTTATTTTTTTAATTTTTGGATATTTTGCACATGATATTTGTACGGACTGTTCTTAAACATTTATATGATGATTTTAACATCCCAGATTCTAACTTTGTAATTGAATAGTATTTTAATACTTATATTTTATTAACATCTGTAAATAATTTTTATATAAAGAAAATGTTTATTCAGGACGATTTAAATGATAAAAAAAATAGTACACCCCCTAAATATAGATTATTTTATGGATATTAGTGGCTATTTAAATAAATAACGCCACAAAATCCACACAAAATATTTGAGGGCCAGCAGTACTGAGAAATAGTTTTTTTCAATCTTACAATATTATCTGAGGAATTGGACCTGACTTCGTCATTTAATGTACCATGGAGATATGTCTGAAGATGACATTACTTGGAAAATAACATCAGAAGATGAAGACATGTCAGAGATAACGTCACTCAGCAGATAATATGTCAGAATACGGAGACAACATATCAGAATGTGGAGATATGTCAGAAGATAACATCATTCTGGAGATAAAATGACAGAAGATGGAGACATGTTAGAAGATACATCACTCAGAAGATGTGTAACATGTCAGAAATTGGAGAAATAACAGAAGATGACATCACTCAGAGGATAGACAGGTGAGGAGATAAGATCACTCAGAAGATAGAGACAGGTGAGGAGATCAGATCACTCAGAGGATTGACAGGTCAGGAGATAACATCACTCAGAGGATAGACAGGTCAGGAGATAAGATCACTCAGAAGATAGACAGGTCAGGAGATAACATCACTCAGAGGATAGAGACAGGTCAGGAGATAACATCACTCAGAAGATAGACAGGTCAGGAGATAACATCACTCAGAAGATAGACAGGTCAGGAGATAACATCACTCAGAAGATAGACAGGTCAGGAGATAACATCACTCAGAGGATAGACAGGTCAGGAGATAACATCACTCAGAGGATAGAGACAGGTCAGGAGATAACATCACTCAGAAGATAGACAGGTCAGGAGATAACATCACTCAGAGGATATCATGTCAGAGGACAGAGACAGGTCAGGAGATAACATCACTCAGAGGCTAGAGACAGGTCAGGAGATAACATCACTCAGAGGATATCATGTCAGAGGACAGAGACAGGTCAGGAGATAACATCACTCAGAGGCTAGAGACAGGTCAGGAGATAACATCACTCAGAGGATAGAGACAAGATTGCACATATCAGCAATTAGTGGCTCATGAGCTGGGACCACCCACCAAAATGAAGTAACCTCAGTACTCTGGAAGAGACCCAAACCTTTTTGGTGTTTCTCGAAGATTCCTATAACTTGGGCTTAGGGACCGTCTCTGATTCTAGATTTTATTTCCAATGCTTTGAGTTCGGCTGATTGATAGGATGAATGTTAGGACAAGTCACTGGCTCTTGACAGTAATATTATTGCTCTAGGATAAGATTACAATCTAGGGTTATCATTACAATTTCTCAGGGTTTAATACCAGCCCAACTTTGTGTCTTATCGTAACTTAGAAAACTTCACACAAAATTAAAATCAGTCAAATTTCCTTCAAGGTCAAGAAACAGTTCATCATTTATCAAAAAGTGGTGGGGAAGCTCAAAGCTTCATGGGAAAAAATGATTGTATAATTGGGCCAAATGTTCTCCTAAACGGTTTGGTCTTTTCTGTTAATGACAAGAAGAACAGATTTCGAGAGAAAATGTAATTGTGCCTACGCTAAATTCGGAATAATTAGCGCTGGAGTTCGGCCAGGCTAACTGCTATGTCACTTTGTAATTCGATTAGGAGTCCGTTACTTTGTAGATTTTCACAAATGATATAAAATGTGACAAGTACTAATAGTATTATAACAAGAGCGGTGCCTACAAAATCAATGGCCCACGAATTTGTGTAACGTCCCTTCAAAATAGATGTTATAGGTCAAAATCATCCTGCGTGGTACTAACATAAAGCATATGCTACTCTAGAGCTGATGAGGCATCACAGTGGTCTACCCTGGTCCATCAAGAAGACGGGTTTAAAGATTATCCAAGACGATGTGTCATCGAATCAAGGTGGGTTCCCTATGTTGGTCTATAGAAATGAAACTGCTAAGAGTCGGATCTACTATGATGGAACGTACTGTAGAGGTTTTTATGGATCGGGTCCGTATTGATGGGCCATACATTGGAGATTAGTATGGAGATGATCCATCATGGTTCTTTCTAATTTAATATAGAATGGAAATGATGATATTAAATTGATCCACCATGATGAGACATAGAGTAGAGACCAAGAAGAATCTGATCCATCATGATGGGACATAGGGTAGAGACCAAGAAGAATCTGATCCATCATGATGGGACATACGGTAGAGACCAATAAGAATCTGGTCCATCATGATGGGACATAGAGTAGAGACCATTAAGAATCTGATCCATCATGATGGGACATAGAGTAGAGACCAAGAAGAATCTGATCCATCATGATGGGACATAGAGTAGAGACCATTAAGAATCTGATCCATCATGATGGGACATAGAGTAGAGACCATTAAGAATCTGATCCATCATGATGGGACATAGAGTAGAGACCATTAAGAATCTGATCCATCATGATGGGACATAGAGTAGAGACCAATAAGAATCTGATCCATTATGATGGGACATACAATAGGAGAAAAAGAACTGGTCCACATTGATGGATTATGGAATGGAAGCTAGTATGGAATGTATCCACCATAGTCCACCAAGATGTGGACTAGAACAGAGTTTGGTGTGAAACTGGTCCACCAATGTCCACCATAATATGACTTTAAATGGTGTCTGGTATTGAAACAATCTACCACGAATAAATGATGAGGCATAGAATAGAGACGGTCAAGTATCTGCCCAAACCATGGTGAGTTGTAGAATAGGGGATGGTATGGATGTTGTCCACATTAAGGGGTCATAAAAGGTAGAGGGGTTCATCATGTTCCACCACAATAGGACATACAGGGGAGGTTGAAATATGACTGGTCTATCATGTCAACCATAGAATAGAGGATGGTATGGAGCACTTCTTCATGATGGGATATACAATAGAAGCTGCAAGATTGTCACTATTCCAACATAAGTAATCTATGGTTTTCTCTCAGAAACTCTACAATATGTGAGTGATATATATGAGAGATGGATGGATGGATGGATAGATGGATAGATGGATAGATGGATAGATAGATAGATAGATATGAGATAGATAGATAGATAGATAGATAGATAGATAGATAGATAGATAGATAGATAGATAGATATGAGATAGATAGATAGATAGATAGATATGAGATAGATAGATAGATAGATAGATAGATAGATAGATAGATAGATAGATAGATAGATAGATAGATAGATAGATAGATAGATAGATAGATAGGAGATAGATAGATAGATAGATAGATATGAGATAGATAGATAGATAGATAGATAGATAGATAGATAGATAGATAGATAGATAGATAGATAGATAGATAGATAGATAGATATGAGATAGATAGATAGATAGATAGATAGATAGATAGATAGATAGATAGATAGATAGATAGATAGATAGATAGATAGATAGATAGATAGATAGATAGATGCTAGGTGGTAAGTTTCAACTTTTGGGGGCCACATAGTTATTCTTAGGGATCATTTACTCTTCATGGGTCAAGAAGGACTGATCTTGGTTGGTATTGAGCAGGTTCTCCATGATGGGATGTAGAATAGAAGCTTCAGGATTGCCACCTCTAGTTTACATGGACATTCTTACACTAGCACTCTACAGATTTCTATCAGAAACTCCACGGATTTCTCGGGTGGTTGATGGACATGGTGGTGGGGGTGACCCCCAATTAGAATACTCTTCGATATTACAGACAATAGAAACTCCACAACCTGTTGTTCTTATAAAGGCAGGAGGGGCATGAGATGACTCGGACAGGAGATCTTCAGACTAGGACATCTACACCAAATTAATTGTAGCCCCTTAATAGCCCCCAAAGGGGAATAGAAAATGGCGCTCCTCAAGAACCGTCCGCATTACAGAACTTAACTGGAAATGATGACTTGTTATGGGGTAGATTGGCCAAGAGAACACATAAGTGGCACTTAATATTTCACTGGAAGGGGTGGGGGCATTTTCTGGGTGCAATGATGCCAACTGGTTTAGCGGGAATGTCTATGTTGCCTTCAGCTCGGACGACAGGTTCCCTTTAAATCAATCAATGACCTCCATGACATTGTGTTATTTTGAAGGCCACCCTGTATGAGGGCTACAGCGAGTCCACGGCCCTGATCCCCGGTCAGAATTCCAGAGCTGAAGAGCCGGGACAAGTTCTCCCTCCCACCGACGTGACACAGATGGTCTCGGAGGCCTTGCAGTAAGAGACATCGCTGCGGAGAAGAGGAGGGTGGTGAGAGGCAGAGTGGATCAGGTGTGGAGTGCGGGCTTGCATCATCGTTGCCATGGCACTGATTAAAAAACAATATCGGCCTAATGAGCTTGTGGCAATAACATCACCCACCCTGAAATTGAACACACAGGCGCGTAGACAGACATCTGACACACACGCGCGCGCACCGCCATTAACCCCTGCAAAGAGTACACAAACACCTACACAATGCAGAGGAAACACAATCTGCTATAGGCTCAATGTGTGTTACTCTGTTATATTATTAGATACAACACACAGGCACTCGCCGGGGACACAGACATAACACGGGTGTATACACAACAGAAAGGATAGATAGATAGATAGATAGATAGATAGATAGATAGATAGATATGAGATAGATAGATAGATAGATATGAGATAGATAGATAGATAGATAGATAGATAGATAGATAGATAGATAGATAGATAGATAGATAGATAGATAGATAGATAGATAGATAGATAGATAGATAGATAGATAGATAGATAGATAGATAGATATGAGATAGATAGATAGATAGATAGATAGATAGATAGATAGATAGATAGATAGATAGATAGATAGATAGATAGATAGATAGATAGATAGATAGATAGATAGATAGATAGTGAGTTATGAGAGAGATAGATAGATAGATAGATAGATAGATAGATAGATAGATAGATAGATAGATAGATAGATAGATAGATAGATAGATAGATAGATAGATAGATAGATAGAGAGTTATGAGAGAGATAGATAGATAGATATATTTGAACTTTTGGGGGCCGCATAGATATTGGGGTTATTTAGTCTTCATGGCTAGAGAAGAACGGCTTTCTAATGCTGCCCTCACCCTACCCTCTGCCTCTCAGCTGTTGCCTTCCAATATTGTTTTATTCTGGTATGGAGACTTTTGATAGATTTTTCCGGCACTCTTCACATGCTCCATGCACCACAGCCCATCATCACCCGAGTCCTCCACCCCACGGGGACCTCACATCTTGGTTTCTGGGATGAGTTCCTATTTGCCCCCTGCAGTCTCTTTTCCTGCTTCTTCCTTCCAGCCGGGGAGGCATGTAGCATATCACAGCTGCCTCCCCAGCTGATCCTGGGCTGCAGTTTGGGCATCCTGCCGGCCAGTGGAGAAGACGAGGACTGATTTCGGGAGGTGACATGGAGTCCTCTTGGTCTCATTCCCAGTGGGAACTTTATTCACAGCCTGGGGAGCGCGGCCAGATGAGGCCCTGGTGCCGGGTTGGATTGTCCTGTGTATCTGCTCACTTTGGAAGCATATTTCACGATTGAAACTTCCAGTTTGTTCATTTTGACCGTCTATCCCCATCTGCTTTCCCCTGTTCCTCATCTTTCCTCCACGCTGCTCATGATTAACTCTTTCTTCACTTGCCAGGGAACTATCCCCTGGTTGAATGATAGCTACGTCTGACTTCAGTTCCCAGATTGTGTATATGAAATGCCAAAACCTAAAGGCCATCTCCACCCAAAAACTAAATTATCGGCCTTATTTAGTGATACTTCCCCCGTTCCTGAAGACCAGGCCTATTCCCCATTGAGGACTCAACAACCCCTGTGGGATCTATAATGGCGTCCATATTGGTTGTCACGCAGAAAATGTCTGAAAAGAATTTTTAACAACTCGACAGAGGAGGACAACTCAAAGACTTATATTTTTGGTGATTTTTACCGGTGTAGTAAATAAGCCAACTATGATTTACCTCCTCAACCCTCATCCACCACTTTGATGGACCCGTTGTCTACGGATCTCGGAATCAACAGGTTGAGGAAAGTTTTTGTAGAGTTAACCATTGTCAAATTGGCATTCAGAAGGACGGAGAGGTGTAACAATCTTTCCGACTTTTTCGAAAGTAGAGCATGGTGGTCACAAAGCTCCATTGGGTTGGGTATCCCAAGTTCTCCTGGGCCCTAAAGCAAAAATCTGTAACAGCCCCCCCACTTACCATGTGCGATGTATACTACTAATGTCTTCTTCTATTGCAGAAGGGATCATTGAGCCCCATCAGGCATCAGGACCTGGGTGCGACTTCTAACTATGCCACCCCTTGCCAAGACCATCCTCTGGTTACCTGACTCCTCACCATTGTAGTCTTGTGCCCACACAACCAGGTTGGTGATCAGCTTGACCTTCTAACATTTTCAGGGCTGGTCAATGCTGTGGGCATTTACAGTCAAGGACCTCTCTCCGTTTCCTAATCAAAGGCATTAGAGGGAACCCAATAGTTCCAGCGGATATCACAGTTGAGGACCAGAAATAGTCAGGAGAACCCTTAGAGATGGAAACACCTTGTTCTCCAGCTCCACGAGTGATCTCAGTGCAACCAAATCAATATCTCCTCCTACCTGCCTCTGACTGCGGATGAGTAATCAGGAAGGTTTGACAGATGGAGCTGCTCCCAGAAGACCAACCCACCTACAGGGACTCAAAGTGCTAAAAACAGGACAATTGACACGTAACCCTATATGAACCAGACCATCAATGGCCACAATTGTAACTCCACCTAGGGGAATACAGGTTGCAACAGGTACATGAATCTCTTGGAAATGTATCACATGTTAAGACATTCAAAGGGGAATCTTATTTTTTATATTTAATGGTTTTTGTTTTTTTTAATAAGATGGACTACAAGTTGACTTCATTAAGAAGGTTCTCCAGGACTATGTCCATAATGTTTATCGAAGAAAACACCATCTGGTCTCTCTTCAATACACTTTATTGACATAGTCCTGGAGAGCCCATTTAAAGGAGTGGTCCCATCTCTGATATTTATGGCAAATCCGTAGTCCATACCTCTAGGACCTGCACCTATCTGGAGATGGCTGACACATCTAGCCGGAGAATGAATGGAGATGGCCCTACATCAACTTCTATGGAAATTATGGAAACAGCCGAGCATACTTGGCACCCCATTCTCCAGACAGATGTGGATACCATATTTGAGATATATCGGAGATATATTCAGTTTTTTAGTGTTCCGGCGCTGTATGCTAATGAGCATAAGAGTCATATCTTCATTCCTCAAGACTTTCCGAGTAAACCCCGCCTCCTTACTTTGGAATGACAGATCCTCACCTCCCCCCAGCACACACGAAATCCCACGCTTGCACATCGATGTCCAGTTGTGGTGTGTGCGCACAATGGCACACCAGAGTGGCGCATGCGCAGTAACTAGATTTGGGGCCCAGGCGAAGCAGGGAAGGGTGTCGGACCGTACATGATGGGCGCATGTTATCTTAGATGAGATTTTGGCAGGGCGGGCCAGTTTTCGGTGGTGGGTGGGCGGGCATAAAAAGAGGAACGGACGAGACTGATGGATTATTACCATAAAAGGCTCAAAATGTTTGCAGACCGTTATTTACGGTTGGAGGAGGAGTTTAGGTGCGGGGATAATGGCAATGAACTTTTGACAGCAGCGGCCGGTGAGGAGAGCTCAATAGGTGAAATGCTGGTAACAGGTTCCCTTTAAGTCTTTGATTGGGGCTATGACAACCATTCAGTTGAAGAGCAGGAGCGGTTGTCACCACTTGGCTGAGTAGGTGAATATGGGTAATAAGGATTTTAATGACAACAAAGTAGTGAAGTGCGAGAGAGCAAGTCATGGACGCTTATAACAGTGATGTCATAATATCCATGAACAGGTGTGATGTCATTTCCATGAACAGGAGTGATGTCATCATTTCCATGAACAGGAGTGATGTCATCATTTCCATGAACAGGAGTGATGTCATCATTTCCATGAACAGGAGTGATGTCATCATTTCCATGAACAGGAGTGATGTCATCATTTCCATGAACAGGAGTGATGTCATCATTTCCATGAACAGGAGTGATGTCATCATTTCCATGAACAGGAGTGATGTCATCATTTCCATGAACAGGAGTGATGTCATCATTTCCATGAACAGGAGTGATGTCATCATTTCCATGAACAGGAGTGATGTCATCATTTCTATCAAACAGGAGTGATGACATAATAACTTGGAAAGCTCCAGGTTGGGACTAGCCCACCAGAGGAACCTGGTCCCAGTCAATACAGGGCCAGCAGAGTTTACAATGCCATTAAAGGGGACATACACCTGTTCTGTATAGCAGGATGATGTGTCTCACAGCCTCATCTCATCCGGTGGACTCCAGCTACACCAGTCTGACCCCGGTGAGGAGAGCTCAATAGGTGAAATGCTGGTAACAGGTTCCCTTTAAGTCTTTGATTGGGGCTATGACAACCATTCAGTTGAAGAGCAGGAGCGGTTGTCACCACTTGGCTGAGTAGGTGAATATGGGTAATAAGGATTTTAATGACAACAAAGTAGTGAAGTGCGAGAGAGCAAGTCATGGACGCTTATAACAGTGATGTCATAATATCCATGAACAGGTGTGATGTCATTTCCATGAACAGGAGTGATGTCATCATTTCCATGAACAGGAGTGATGTCATCATTTCATTGAACAGGAGTGATGTCATCATTTCCATGAACAGGAGTGATGTCATCATTTCCATGAACAGGAGTGATGTCATCATTTCCATGAACAGGAGTGATGTCATCATTTCCATGAACAGGAGTGATGTCATCATTTCCATGAACAGGAGTGATGTCATCATTTCCATGAACAGGAGTGATGTCATCATTTCCATAAACAGGAGTGATGTCATCATTTCTATCAAACAGGAGTGATGTCATCATTTCCATGAACAGGAGTGATGTCATCATTTCCATGAACAGGAGTGATGTCATCATTTCCATGAACAGGAGTGATGTCATCATTTCCATGAACAGGAGTGATGTCATCATTTCCATGAACAGGAGTGATGTCATCATTTCCATGAACAGGAGTGATGTCATCATTTCCATGAACAGGAGTGATGTCATCATTTCCATGAACAGGAGTGATGTCATCATTTCCATAAACAGGAGTGATGTCATCATTTCTATCAAACAGGAGTGATGACATAATAACTTGGAAAGCTCCAGGTTGGGACTAGCCCACCAGAGGAACCTGGTCCCAGTCAATACAGGGCCAGCAGAGTTTACAATGCCATTAAAGGGGACATACACCTGTTCTGTATAGCAGGATGATGTGTCTCACAGCCTCATCTCATCCGGTGGACTCCAGCTACACCAGTCTGACCCCGGAAAGTTGGGTGAAAAACCCCTGTGGGGGTTGTATGGCAACTATCATGGTCGCCACCCAGCTTTCTCAGAAACAGAAATTACAAAACTAATCATATAGATAGAACATTTAACAACTTGACAAGAGGACGACTCAGGGACTCATATTAACTAGGAATTAATTTTTTTATTCTAGGGGAAAATACCCTTTAATCATGGTCCATATGAACTCCTATAGTGTTTGTGTTTTGTTATGGAGCGGCACTGTAGGGGTTAAGCAGA
Organism: Rhinoderma darwinii; assembly: GCF_050947455.1. Taxonomy (NCBI): domain Eukaryota; kingdom Metazoa; phylum Chordata; class Amphibia; order Anura; family Rhinodermatidae; genus Rhinoderma; species Rhinoderma darwinii. Next base: position 4,084,724 of record NC_134698.1, on the reverse strand, counting down.
ACATGGACTCTTGCCATCCCGGCGCACAAGTAACTCAGGGCAAGTTGTCACATTAAATGCACAGTAGTGACAGCTTAACCTGACCATACAATTGTACTATGGGGGAGGAAGAGGCACAAGGCCAGAGCCTCGAGCCATCTCCAGCGCAGGAGGGGGGGGGGGGGTATGTGACAGTCCGTACACCGCCGAACCTGGAAGCCTTCCTCGCTCACCATAAAACCCTGCTGCCTTGACAATCCCCTCCAAGCAGAGGTCCTCAACATAAAACAGGGGTGGGCAGCCTAAGTGGGCCACAGGTGCAGCTTTTAAAGATGCCCATAGGGTCCTCTAACTCTTTTATAGGAGAAACGAGCCAAATTGTGTATCCGAAGCTTTTGTCACATTAAGCTCATATTAGTGCACACGTCTCAATAAGTAGTGAGCGGCGGAGCAGGCGGTAATACACGCGGACAATTACTATTAGTTATATGGCGCCCCCCTCTCTGCTGTCAGCTAATGACACGACGAGTACAGATCATTTACATTAAATACAAGCAAATTGCCTCAATATTAAACTTCACTGCTTAGTTTAGAAAGTTCTCTCACCTCAATGGAAGAAAGTTCCCTAAAAAAAAAAAGGTCACTCATACTAGACCGTATCAGGGTCTGACCAAGGTCTTTGGGGGCCATGGGCAACACTTCTGTGTAAGGTCTATTGTTTTTTTGTGTGGGGAGGAGGGAAATGGAAAGTAATGTGGTCAAAATAATAGTGAGACACATTAAACAATGGCAAGAAACTGTTTTATACCGTGGCCACATAATACTGCCATACAGTGGCCACATAATACTGCCATACAGTGCCTACATAATACTGCCATACAGTGCCTACATAATACTGCCATACAGTACCTACATAATACTACCATACAGTGGCCACATAATACTGCCATACAGTGCCTACATAATACTGCCATACAGTGCCTACATAATACTGCCATACAGTACCTACATAATACTGCCATACAGTGTCTACATAATACTACCATACAATGTCTACATAATACTGCCATACATTACCTACATAATACTGCCATACAGTGCCTACATAATACTGCCATACAGTGCCTACATAATACTGCCATACAGTGCCTACATAATACTGCCATACAGTGCCTACATAATACTGCCATACAGTGCCTACATAATACTGCCATACAGTGTCTACATAATACTGCCATACAGTGTCTACATAATACTGCCATACAGTGCCTACATAATACTGCCATACAGTGCCTACATAATACTGCCATACAGTACCTACATAATACTGCCATACAATGCCTACATAATACTGCCATACAGTGCCTACATAATACTGCCATACAGTGCCTACATAATACTGCCATACAGTATCTACATAATACTGCCATACAGTGTCTACATAATACTGCCATACAGTGTCTACATAATACTGCCATACAGTGCCTACATAATACTGCCATACAGTACCTACATAATACTGCCATACAGTGCCTACATAATACTGCCATACAGTGCCTACATAATACTGCCATACAGTGCCTACATAATACTGCCATACAGTGTCTACATAATACTGCCATACAGTGTCTACATAATACTGCCATACAGTGTCTACATAATACTGCCATAGTGTCTACATAATACTGCCATACACTGCCTACATAATACTGCCAAACAGTGCCTACATAATACTGCCATACAGTGTCTACATAATATTGACATACAGTGTCTACATAATACTGCCATACAATGTCTACATAATACTGCCATACAGTGCCTACATAATACTGCCATACAGTGTCTACATAATACTGCCATACAGTGTCTACATAATACTGCCATACAGTGCCTACATAATACTTCCATACAGTGCCTACATAATACTGCCATACAGTACCTACATAATACTGCCATACAGTGCCTACATAATACTGCCATACAGTGCCTACATAATACTGCCATACAGTGCCTACATAATACTGCCATACAGTGCCTACATAATACTGCCATACAGTGTCTACATAATACTGCCATACAGTGTCTACATAATACTGCCATACAGTGTCTACATAATACTGCCATAGTGTCTACATAATACTGCCATACACTGCCTACATAATACTGCCATACAGTGCCTACATAATACTGCCATACAGTGTCTACATAATACTGCCATACAGTGTCTACATAATACTGCCATACAGTGCCTACATAATACTGCCATACAATGCCTACATAATACTGCCATACAGTGTCTACATAATACTACCATACATTGTCTACATAATACTGCCATACAGTGTCTACATAATACTGCCATACAATGCTTACATAATACTGCCATACAATGCCTACATAATACTGCCATAGTGTCTACATAATACTGCCATACACTGCCTACATAATACTGCCATACAGTGCCTACATAATACTGCCATACAGTGTCTACATAATACTGCCATACAGTGTCTACATAATACTGCCATACAGTGCCTACATAATACTGCCATACAGTGTCTACATAATACTGCCATACAGTGTCTACATAATACTGCCATACAGTGTCTACATAATACTACCATACATTGTCTACATAATACTGCCATACAGTGTCTACATAATACTACCATACAATGCTTACATAATACTGCCATACAATGCCTACATAATACTGCCATACAGTGTCTACATAATACTACCATACATTGTCTACATAATACTGCCATACAGTGTCTACATAATACTGCCATAGTGTCTACATAATACTGCCATACAGTGTCTACATAATACTGCCATACAATGTCTACATAATACTGCCATACAGTGCCTACATAATACTGCCATACAGTGTCTACATAATACTGCCATACAGTGTCTACATAATACTGCCATACAGTGTCTACATAATACTGCCATACAGTGCCTACATAATACTGCCATACAGTACCTACATAATACTGCCATACAGTGCCTACATAATACTGCCATACAGTGCCTACATAATACTGCCATACAGTGCCTACATAATACTGCCATACAGTGTCTACATAATACTGCCATACAGTGTCTACATAATACTGCCATACAGTGTCTACATAATACTGCCATAGTGTCTACATAATACTGCCATACACTGCCTACATAATACTGCCATACAGTGCCTACATAATACTGCCATACAGTGTCTACATAATACTGCCATACAGTGTCTACATAATACTGCCATACAGTGCCTACATAATACTGCCATACAATGCCTACATAATACTGCCATACAGTGTCTACATAATACTGCCATACAGTGTCTACATAATACTGCCATACAGTGTCTACATAATACTACCATACATTGTCTACATAATACTGCCATACAGTGTCTACATAATACTGCCATACAATGCTTACATAATACTGCCATACAATGCCTACATAATACTGCCATACAGTGTCTACATAATACTACCATACATTGTCTACATAATACTGCCATACAGTGTCTACATAATACTGCCATAGTGTCTACATAATACTGCCATACAGTGTCTACATAATACTGCCATACAATGTCTACATAATACTGCCATACAGTGCCTACATAATACTGCCATACAGTGTCTACATAATACTGCCATACAGTGTCTACATAATACTGCCATACAGTGTCTACATAATACTGCCATACAGTGTCTACATAATACTGCCATACAGTGCCTACATAATACTGCCATACAGTGTCTACATAATACTGCCATACAGTGTCTACATAATACTGCCATACAGTGTCTACATAATACTGCCATACAATGTCTACATAATACTGCCATACAGTGCCTACATAATACTGCCATACAGTGCCTACATAATACTGCCATACAGTGCCTACATAATACTGCCATACAGTGTCTACATAATACTGCCATACAGTGTCTACATAATACTGCCATACAGTGTCTACATAATACTGCCATACAGTGCCTACATAATACTGCCATACAGTGTCTACATAATACTGCCATACAGTACCTACATAATACTGCCATACAGTGCCTACATAATACTGCCATACAAAGTCTACATAACACTACCATACTGTGCTTACATTAGACTTTAATACAGGGTTTACATTTAAGGGGTCTGTATTTAGTAGGTCTAGTTTGGGGTCCGTATTTGGTTTAGGGGGTCAGGTCTGTATTTGAAGAGCAGGCTAATCTTCCAGGTGCCGCGAGTCCTGACAACATTCTTATCTCTTCCCGTTTCTATAGATATCTTCACTCTCAGGCGCCACTGCAGGAAAAGTCCTGACACCAGGAGAAAAAATGACAGTGAGAGGTGAGTTTGGTCTGGGGTCTGTATTTATTTAGGGGTCTGTATTTATTTAGGGGTCTGTCTTTATTTAGGGGTCTGGTCTGGGGGTCTGTCTTTATTTAGGGGTCTGTATTTAGGGGTCTGGTCTGGGGTCTGTATTTATTTAGGGGTGTGGTCTGGGGTCTGTATTTGTTTAGGGGGTTCGGTCTGGGGACCGTATTCATTTTGGGGTGTAATGAAGGGGGTTGTATGCTCTACTTGTGATTCGAATTAGGGGCGTGTCCTTTTTAAATGGGCGGGGTAAGAAACGTTGCCACCTGTCACTTTTCATTGTCTCCACCACGTGAGTGACATCTTGTACCCCCATAATAGGTGCTCGCTCCGCTCATCCGCCGCCTCCTGTAACGATTTATGGAGAAGCAGCGCGGCAGCAAATATTATCTTCTAGGGAGACTGAATAGAGGAAACTCCTGAGGGACACAACAAGACGTTGCAGGACTTTGGTTAAACAAGGGTTAAACTCCTGTTTACTACACCTCCCTGGCTGCAGCTAGTAGAGGTAAAACGTTCCCCCCGCTGCTCCAGCATAATAAAGGTTAAAGCCGTCTGTTCTTTCTAACAGAACAGACCAAAGGATTTCCCCCGGGTGTCCCTGTGCAATATGTCACCTCGTCTGCTGCCAAGACTTGTCCCCTCGCATTCAGCGGGCGCTGCGTGCCGGCGCCTTGTCCAGGCTGGTACACGTTGCGCCTCCTTTGTACCTCAGTGTTAGTCTCGGTACCGGAGCCAGGTGGAGCGATTGTGTCTTTATTAAGCACAGGAATCAGATTTATTCTCCTTCGCTTGGTCTACGGGGTCCTAAACCTTTCAGAACAGATATTGTCATAAAAAGATGCCCAACTCCACCCAAAATATACCATTTCTTATGACGACGCCAGCTATGCCACCCTCTTCTATCTCTGGTGACTACCACTCTCCTGTCCATGAGACGTTTCCTTCATCTGGGGCAAAGACTCCATTTTTTGCCCTATCCCTGTTTCTAAATATCCAGTAGTTGCTTGTTGGCGCCCCCTCTGGTACCAAGCACATGCCCTTTAAGCCCCACCTCTTGCGCTAGCTCCACCTCTTGCAGTAGCTCCACCCCTCTTACTGATATCATTGATGAGTAGCGCCATTTTTTTTAAGGTCCTTCCATGTAGTCTATTTATTATAGCCGTAGTATAATTCCACCCACATCGTAAAAGTTAACTCCACCCAAAATACATAACTCCCTTATCAGCTTCTCCTTATAACCTGCGGGGTCCTGTTAAGGTCTGATCCCCTTTTCTTCAGATCCACATTAATCTTAGAATGAATAAAATGTTTTCTGATGGTGACAACCATTCTTCTCTTCATAAAAATGAAAGTGAGGTTGTCACAGCCCCGCCCCTATTACTGAATGTGCATTTAAAGGATAAATCCACACTTCTCTATTACTTTGATTTCAGGCCCCTCAAATATATGCCCTGTTCATAGACTGTACCGCTATATCTATTCATGGCGACAACACCTCTCCTGATTATAAATCTGAAATAGATGTTGTCACGGACCCGCTTACTGTATATGCACTTAAAGGGTTTGTTCACATTTATCTATTACTTTGATTTCAAGGGCCCCTCAAATATATACCTTGTTCATAGTTGGATTATACAGCTTCATCTACTCATGTTGACAGCCACTCTCCTGTTCATAAAAGTAAAACAGAGGTTGTCACAACCCCAACCTTATTACAGTAAATGCACTTAAAGGGTATGTCTACCATTCTCTATTACTCTAATTTCAAGGGCCCCAAAAATATGTGCCTAATTTATAATTAAATTATACAGCTTCATTTATTCATGGTGAGAACCATTATCCTATTTATAAAAGTAAAACAGTTGTTGTCACAGCCCCACCCTCTATCGATCTATCTCATATCTATCTATCTATCTATCTATCTATCTATCTCATATCTATCTGATATCTGTAATGACAGGGGGGTAGGGAAACAGACAGTGAGCCCTAATCTACCCACCACTCAGTCCCTGCCTACTTGCAACGACCCGCCCTAGGCGACGGGGTACAACTGGGCGACGGTCCCTACGCTCAGTAGGTGCACGACAGACAAACGGACAAGGGGACACAAGCAAAGGGAAATGGGGCAGTTGCCCACGGCAACACCGTGAGCAACAAGAGAGGTGAACGAGCCGAGTCAAACCAGGAATGTACGAGGTACCAAACGCAGAGCCGGAGAGTAGTCAGAAAGCCGGGGTCAGTATGAAGCAAGGTCAAATAGCTAGGAGCTGCAGCAAGGCCAGGAAACCACACGAGAAGAATCACAAGCAAAGGAGGAACAGGAAAGGCAGGTATAAATAGACAGAGGGCGGGGGCTAGCTCCGTCTGGCCAGGCTGCGATAGGCTCTCCCACTCCTAAGCCTGCCATCCTGAGTGGTGGAAGATGTAGTCAGTCTCAGAGACATAGAACCAGGTGCAGACTGATTACCCATGGGCGTATACACAGAAGTGCCTGGCAGATCCTTTACAGTACCCCCCCTTTTATGAGGGGCCACCGGACCCTTTCTAAGTAGACCTGGTTTATTGGGGAAACGAAGGTGGAACTTCCTGACCAATACCCCAGCGTGAACATCCCGGGCGGGTACCCAAGTCCTCCCCTCAGGCCCGTATCCTCTCCAATGGACCAGGTACTGGAGGGAGCCTTGGACCATCTTGCTGTCCACAATCTTGGCCACCTCGAATTCCACCCCCTCAGGGGTGAGAACGGGAACAGGAGGTTTCCTCGAGGGAGCCCAGGACGAGGAGCAGCGTTTAAGGAGGGAGGAATGAAACACGTCGTGTACTCGAAAAGATGGGGGCAACTCCAGTCGGAAGGAGACAGGATTGAGGACTTTGATGATCTTATACGGCCCTATAAACCGGGGAGCAAACTTCTTGGACGGGACCTTAAGGCGCAAGTTCTTAGATGATAACCACACCAGATCCCCGACCATAAACAAGGGGTTAGCAGAACGTCTTCCATCAGCCTGAGGTTTTTTGTACGCTCTGGGACGCCTCTAGGTTCTTCTGAACCTGGGCCCAGACTGTGCACAGTTCCCGATGAACGACCTCTACCTCGGGATTGTTGGAACTACCAGGTGAGACGGAGGAGAACCGTGGATTAAACCCAAAATTACAGAAAAAGGGGGAGACCCCTGACGAGTTACTGACCCGGTTATTAAGGGAAAATTCGGCGAGGGGAATGAATGAGACCCAATCATATTGACAGTCAGAGATAAAACACCTTAAATATTGTTCTAGAGACTGATTAGTCCTCTCAGTTTGGCCATTAGTTTCAGGATGGAAGGCAGAGGAGAAGGACAGATCAATCTCCAACTTTTTACAAAAGGCTCTCCAAAACAAAGAAACAAATTGTACCCCTCTGTCCGAAACAATATTGACAGGGACCCCATGGAGACGCAGGATGTGTTTGACAAACAAGGTAGCTAACGTCTTAGCATTGGGTAGTTTCTTGAGGGGCACAAAGTGGCACATCTTGCTGAAGCGGTCTACTACCACCCACACCACCGACTTGCCTTGAGATGGAGGCAAATCGGTGATAAAATCCATGGAGATATGGGTCCAAGGTCTCTGGGGAATGGGCAAAGAACGTAGTAAGCCCGCTGGTCGGTACCTGGGAGTCTTGGACCTGGCACAAACCTCACAAGCGGCGACATAGGCCTTAACGTCTTTAGGCAACCCAGGCCACCAATAGTTTCTGGCAATGAGGTGTTTGGTACCCAGGATGCCTGGATGACCAGATAGTGCGGAGTCATGATTTTCCCTAAGTACCCTTAGCCGGAGTTGCAGGGGAACAAACAGCTTGTTCTCAGGAAGGTTCCCGGGAGCTGAACCTTGATCAGCCGCAATTTCAGAGACTAAATCAGAATCAATAGAAGAAACGACTATACCAGGAGGCAAAATACAAGCAGGATCTTCCTCCGAAGGAGGGCTGGCCATGAAGCTACGCGACAGTGCATCGGCCTTAATATTTTTAGACCCAGCCCTATAGGTAACCAAAAAGTTGAATCTGGTAAAAAATAGCGCCCATCGAGCTTGTCTCGGGTTTAGCCTCCGGGCAGATTCTAGGAAAACCAGATTCTTGTGGTCGGTAAGGACCGTTACCTGGTGCCTAGCCCCCTCCAGGAAGTGGCGCCACTCTTCAAATGCCCATTTAATGGCTAAGAGTTCGCGGTTGCCAATATCATAGTTACTCTCAGTGGGCGAAAACTTCCTGGAGAAGTAGGCACAGGGACGGAGATGGGTGAGGGACCTGGTACCCTGGGACAAGACAGCCCCCACTCCCACCTCGGATGCGTCAACCTCCACGATAAATGGCTCCATTTGGTTGGGCTGGACCAGCACCGGGGCCGAGATAAAGCACTTCTTAAGGACCTCAAAAGCCTGGACAGCCTCAGGAGGCCAGTGGAGGAGATCAGCACCTTTGCGAGTGAGGTCCGTAAGAGGCTTAGCGATGACCGAGAAGTTAGCAATAAATCTCCTGTAATGATTAGCAAACCCCAAGAAGCACTGTAACGCCTTCAGGGAGGCAGGTTGGACCCATTCCGCCACAGCCTGGACCTTGGCGGGGCCATGCGGAATTCATGAGGAGTGAGGATTTGACCCAAAAATGGTATCTCTTGCACCCCAAACACACATTTTTCGGTCTTAGCAAACAGTTTGTTTTCCCGAAGGACCTGGAGCACCTTCCTGACATGCTCAATGTGGGAGGACCAGTCCTTGGAAAACACAAGTATGTCATCAAGGTACACTACAAGAAATACCCCCAGGTAATCTCCTAAAATCTCATTTATGAAATTCTGGAAGATCGCGGGGGCATTACACAACCCAAAGGGCATGACGGGGTATTCGAAATGACCTTCGGGCGTGTTAAACGCAGTCTTCCACTCATCCCCCTCTTTGATGCAGATAAGGTTATACGCCCCCCGTAGATCAAACTTAGAGAACCATTGGGCCCCCTGGACTTGATTAAAGAGATCACGAATCAAAGGAAGGGGATACTGGTTCCTTACTGTGACCTTATTCAAGTTACGGTAGTCAATGCATGGCCTAAGACCACCATCCTTCTTCCCTACAAAGAAGAAGCCAGCACCTACCGGAGAAGTAGAGGGGCGAATGTAACCCTTGGCCAGGCATTCCTGGATATACTCTCTCATGGCTTCACGTTCGGGACAAGAAAGGTTAAATATCCTACCCTTAGGGAGCTTAGCTCCTGGTACCAGATCGATAGCGCAATCGTATTCTCTATGAGGAGGTAACACCTCGGAGGCCTCCTTAGAGAAAACATCAGCGAAGTCCTGAACAAACTCAGGTAGCGTGTTCACCTCCTCAGGGGGAGAAATAGAATTAACAGAAAAACAGGACGTCATGCATTCATTACCCCATTTGGTAAGGTCCCCAGAATTCCAGTCAAACGTGGGATTATGCAACTACAACCAGGGAAGGCCTAAAACCAAATCGGACGATAATCCCTGCATCACCAACACAGAACACTGCTCCAAATGCATGGAGCCAACAAGGAGTTCAAAAACAGGGGTATGCTGAGTAAAATTACCATTAGCAAGGGGAGTGGAGTCGATACCCACTACAGGGACAGGTTTAGGCAATTCAATCAAAGGCATAGCTAGAGACATAGCAAATTCCACAGACATGATATTAGCAGAAGACCCTGAATCCACGAAGGCACTGCCGGTAGCAGACCTACCACCAAAAGAGACCTGAAAGGGAAGCAAGATTTTATTACGTTTCATATTTACGGGAAATACCTGTGCGCCCAAGTGACCTCCCCGATGATCATCCCCACAATAGAAGCATCTCGGAGGCCCCGAGTTGCATAGGTACCTCCGAGTCTTGCGTGGAAGAGCGAGGCAACGGGACCTCGGGAGGCATCATGGGGGAGTCAGAGGGGAAAGCACAAAACCGTTCAAGTTGTCGTTCCCTGAGACGTCGGTCAAGTCGTACCGCTAAAGCCATAACCTGGTCTAAGGAGTCAGAAGAGGGATAGCTAACTAGCAGGTCTTTCAGGGCGTTCGACAGACCCAACCTAAACTGGCACCTTAAGGCAGGGTCATTCCACCGAGAAGCTACGCACCACTTCCTAAAGTCAGAGCAATACTCCTCAACAGGTCTCTTACCCTGACGTAAGGTCACCAGCTGACTCTCGGCAAAGGCAGTCCTGTCAGTCTCGTCATAAATGAGTCCGAGAGCAGAAAAGAAACGGTCAACGGAGGAAAGTTCAGGGGCGTCAGGGGCCAAGGAGAAGGCCCACTCTTGGGGCCCTTCCTGGAGCCGGGACATAATTATACCCACCCGCTGGCTCTCAGAACCTGAGGAATGAGGCTTTAAGCGAAAGTAGAGCTTACAACTCTCCCGAAAGGAGAGAAAAGTCCTCCGGTACCCTGAGAACCGGTCAGGCAACTTGAGGTGGGGTTCAAGAGGTGAGGTGAGAGGTACAACCATGGCAGCGTCAGGCTGGTTGACCCTCTGAGCCAGGGCCTGGACCTGTAGGGAGAGACCCTGCATTTGCTGAGCCAGGGTCTCAAGGGGGTCCATAATAGAGTGACGGACCATGGTAGACTAGGTATATGGGCTTGTGATTATGTAATGACAGGGGGGTAGGGAAACAGTGAGCCCTAATCTACCCACCACTCAGTCTCTGCCTACTTGCAACGACCCGCCCTAGGCGACGGGGTACAACTGGGCGACAGTCCCTACGCTCAGTAGGTGCACGACAGACAAACGGACAAGGGGACACAAGCAAAGGGAAATGGGGCAGTTGCCCACGGCAACACCGTGAGCAACAAGAGAGGTGAACGAGCAGAGTCAAACCAGGAATGTACGAGGTACGAAACGCAGAGCAGGAGAGTAGTCAGAAAGCCGGGGTCAGTATGAAGCCAGGTCAAATAGCTAGGAGCTGCAGCAGGGCCAGGAAACCACACGAGAAGAATCACAAGCAAAGGAGGAACAGGAAAGGCAGGTATAAATAGACAGAGGGCGGGAGCTCGCTCCGTCTGGCCAGGCTGCGATAGGCTCTCCCACTCCTAAGCCTGCCATCCTGAGTGGTGGAAGATGGAATCAGTCTAAGAGACATAGACTCAGGTGCAGACTGATTACCCATGGGCGTATACACAGAAGTGCCTGGCAGATCCTTTACAATATCTATCTATCTATCTATCTATCTATCTATCTATCTATCTATCTATCTATCTATCTATCTATCTATCTATCTCATATCTATCTATCTGATATCTATCTATCTATCTATCTATCTATCTCATATCTATCTATCTCATATCTATCTATCTATCTATCTCTCATATCTATCTATCTATCTATCTATCTATCTATCTATCTATCTCATATCTATCTATGTATGTATGTATCTATCTATCTCATATCTATCTATGTATCTCATATCTATCTATGTATCTATGTATCTATCTATCTATCTATCTATCTATCTATATATCTATCATAATGCACTGGAATGAATAGAAGTCAGTGCATGTTCATGGCTTTGAGATTGTGATCGGCATGGTCTGTGGTGACTTTTTCAGGACTTCTCTTGTCCCTGTCTTGTTCTGTGGTGGATGTTCTGAGGACAGAAGGTGCGGGCTCGGTTACCCCGGTCTCTCTCTTGTCGTCCCCCCCCTTGTGTTTTGCAGATTCCAGGTTTTTTGTGCATTAGGTGACAGAAGGTCCCCATGCTTGATAACCAGACAATCTGTCACTGCCTCTGATGACAGATTTTAAGAGGTCTCCCTCCTTTGTGTTGCTCGGGCTCCTCTTGTATGGGACTGCTCTCTGGCCTCCTGACTGCCTTTGTCTGCGGCCTGCTAGCCAAATAGTGACAGCAGCCTCCGATCATAATATAGGACTAATCGAGTCTGCCATAATCCCATCCAATCTAATTACACGTAGACCTCTCCTCGTGGCCTCCTCCTTTCTCCAGGCCGGGCAGCTCCCACCTCCATCTGTTCAGCTGCCCCCACATTGTCCACCCATCTGTGGCGGACTCTGCCGCGCTCTCCCGGTACCTTCCTAACCCCATTACTACCTATTGATTTCATCCAGTGTGGCGACTTTCTCACACGTCCCCCAAAATATTCCACCAGCTAAAATGTGAGAAGTCCTCGAGTCGTCTCCTCCTGTCAAGTTACTAAGAATTCTATCCTGCTGCTTCTTATTACACCTGGAGCCGGATGAAAACCATCTATCTATCTATCTCTCTATCTCATATCTATCTATCTATCTATCTATCTCTCTATCTCATATCTATCTCATATCTATCTATCTATCTATCTATCTATCTCATATCTATCTATCTCATATCTATCTATCTATCTATCTCATATCTATCTATCTATCTATCTCATATCTATCTATCTATCTATCTATCTATCTCATATCTATCTATCTATCTATCTATCTATCTATCTATCTATCTATCTATCTATCTATCTATCTATCTATCTCATATCTATCTATCTATCTATCTATCTATCTATATATCTATCTCGTATCTATCTATCTATCTCGTATCTATCCATCTATCTCATATCTATCTATCTATTTCATATCTATCTATCTCATATCTATCTATCTATCTATCTATCTCATATCTATCTATCTATCTCATATCTATCTCATATCTATCTATCTCATATCTATCTATCTATCTATCTATCTATCTATCTATCTCATATCTATCTATCTATCTCATATCTATCTATCTATCTATCTATCTATCTATCTATCTATCTATCTATCTATCTCATATCTATCTATCTCATATCTATCTATCTATATATCTATCTATCTCATATCTATCTATCTATCTATCTATCTATCTCATATCTATCTATCTATCTATCTATCTATCTATCTATCTATCTATCTATCTCATATCTATCTATCTATCTATCTCATATCCATCTATCTCATATCTATCTATCTATCTATCTATCTCATATCTATCTATCTCATATCTATCTATCTATCTATCTATCTATCTCATATCTATCTACTATCTATCTATCTATCTATCACATATCTATCTATCTATCTATCCATCTATCTATCTATCTATCCATCTATCTCATATCTATCTATCTCATATCTATCTATCTATCTATCCATCCATCTATCTATCTATCTATATATCTATCTATCTATCTATCTATCTATCTATCTATCTATCTATCTATCTATCTATCTATCTATCTATCCATCTATCTCATATCTATCTATCTATCTTTCTTGCTTATATCTATTTATGGAGAGTTGTATTACTGCATAGCTCTGCAAATATGCCATTCACAGCTGGGGAAAGCTGGATCCCATCCCCAGTGGGATCTGCATTGCTCTTTAATCTCCTTCTTTATTTCCTTATCCTTCCATAGCTGTTAATAACGATAAATGTTCCGGAACGATGAATTATGTGAACGGATTTGTATCTACTTTATCTTCTCACCGTGAATTATCGTTCAGGACGGTGCAGACGTCATGATTACAATATGATTAATAATCAATCTTTAAAATATCAACAAAAATATTCAAACAAATTCTTTCCACGTAGAGTGTAAGCTCTTGGGCTGTGTTGATTGCTTTGCTATGGCTTACATCGCAATTTCAGCATCTGATGGTTTGCCTGGCTCTGGAACCAATGATATAAAACACTCGAGCAAGAAATTTCATCTTGGCATTGGGTTGTGCCTTTGCTGAGAGCTCTTCATGTTCTATCAGTGCGCTCTGTGTTTTTATCCTATGTCAGACAATTTAGCTGGATCCAGAAAGTAGCAGCCTTTCTTTGCAGCTATATGTATATATATTTTAGTCACAGAGTCACCCAGGCTTCATAGAAATGCACTGTCCCTGCTGTCTCCTCCCCTTCTCAGGTTTCATACAGAATTCAATGCTTTTCCTAATCTATATAATATTTATGTCAGGTGTATATGTAGAATCTCTCCTCCCCTATATGAAACTTCATCCATTCAGCAGCACCAAGAGGGATCATGTCAGCCGGGGACTCCTTTAAAGTCATAGACTAAAGGGACTCCTGGTATAAGATTCCTCTGCTCTTGTTGGACAAGGGGCTCTAGATTGCAGCCCCCTCTTTAATAATGTATATATAGAAATGGGGTTGACGTAGCTGGGCCACCCCTTTAAGGAGTCTGTCTTGGAGATAGGAGCTGGATACAAAGAGGCAGGTTAGGGGCCCGGGGACCAAAAGTCAGGACCTTGGAAGGAAGTGATGGAGAAGGTCAGGGACGGATAGAACATGAAAAGATTTATCAGGATACAACCGGGAACCAGTGTTTCAATGGAGTATGAGATCGATCAAGATCTAGGAAGGTAATGAATGGGCCACCAAGGAGAATTGAGGTCTTGGTAGGAAAAAAAACGGCAAACCCTTAAGAAACATCAATGCCGCAGGTCAGGACAATTGTGGGTAGAAGGAGATGAGTAACTTGTAGGGCAGGTCTTGGTGGGTTTGCACTGGAAAGCCTAAGGCAGAATCCATAAAGATTGCGGCAGAAGCGCAATACATACACTAGATATTGGGCAGGGGATGAGGAACCTAGACAGGGCATGGGTGGGGTTTACACAGACCTAGGGCAGGACTGAGACATAGGAAAGGTAGAAGCTGGGCAACAAGAACAGAAAAAGTAGGAAGAAGCTCAACAAAAGGCTGGTCAGGAGCCTCTTAGACCTAAACTGAGATACTGTAGAACCTGGCGGGAATGAAGAGGAAGGTCAGGAAGAGATTGGGAGGAAGGAGATGAGGAGCCCATTAGGCAGGGCATGGGTGGGTTTACACAGGACGACATAAGACGGGACCTATACATATATACTGTAGAACCTGCGCGGCAAATAAGAGGAAGGTCAGGAAGATATTGGGAGGAAGGAGATGAGGAGCCCATTAGGCAGGGCATGAGTGGGTTTACACAGGACGACATAAGATGGGACCTATACATATATACTGTAGAACCTTGGAGGGAACTAAGAAGAAGGCCAGGACGAGATTGGGAGGAAGGACATGAGGAGCCCCATTAAGCAGGGGTGGGATTTACACAGAAAGACATAAGGCTGAACCTATAAATATATATACTGTAGAACCTGGTGGAAAAGAAGAAGAAGGTCAGGAAGAGATTGGGAGGAAGGACATGAGGAGCCCATTAGGCAGGGGTGGGATTTACACAGGAAGACATAAGGAAGGACCTATACATATATACTGTAGGACCTGGTGGAAAAGAAGAAGAAGGCCAGGACGAGATTGGGAGGAAGGAGATGAGGAGCCCATTAGGCAGGGGTGGGGTTTACACAGGACAACATAAGACGGGACCTATACATATATACTGTAGAACCTGGGCAGGAAAGAAGAAGAAGGCCAGGACGAGATTGGGAGGAAGAAGATGAGGAGCCCATTAGGCAGGGGTGGGGTTTACACAGGACAACATAAGACGGGACCTATACATATATACTGTAGAACCTGGGCAGGAAAGAAGAAGAAGGCCAGGACGAGATTGGGAGGAAGAAGATGAGGAGCCCATTAGGCAGGGGTGGGGTTTTAATAGGAAAACATAAGGCTGAACCTAGACCGAAAGAGATAAGGTAGAACTTGAAGAGGAGGAGGAAAGTTTCAATTAAAAAACATCTCCCTTGGAAGGAGCTGGGCCAGACTCGAGGAGGCAGAATACAAAAAGAAAAGGCGATTCAAAAATAGATCAAGGGACAAGAGCTGAGACAGTAATAGATGCGGCAGGAGATGAGAATGTCAATAACCGGAGATGGGAATGAAGAACGGAAACTGTTTATGGAGATTGACCCGAGAAGCCGAGAGAATAGAAATGAGATAACAATGTGGAGCTGAGAGGAGACGAGGACACGAAATGAGAAGAATCCACTGGGCCGTGATTACCTTCTTCTCCGGGGTGGACGGAAAGAAGACCATCAGGATTACCTGAGAGCCCGTCCTCGAGTGGTGGAGAGTTTTGTTTTTTTTTTCTTTTTGGATGAGCGGTCTATTCTGCCGATTTCCCGATGTTTCATCATGAGAGATAACCCACATAAATGAGTCATTGTGTTCACAAAGTGTTCCTCGGGGAGGCGCGAGGCTCAGCTGCGACAGCTATTTACCAAATAACATATGGCAAAAAAAAAATACTAATAATGCGAAGAAAGTCCAAGCGTGCTAAATCAGATTTAATCAGTCCGACTGCCACCCCGAGCCGCGAGCTTCTTCATGGCTCCACGTTCCAGAATATGGGCTATGTAAACCCTTTTAGTGCTTGGGCATGGATTGGCATTTAACCGTTGCCAGGGGTGGACACAGACAGCGGAGGGCCCCTGTGCAAGAACAGTATGTGGGCCGCTTGCTCCCCAATAACTCATCATAGAGCGCCCCCTTATGTCTCCCTACCAGACCACCAGTAATTGTGACCTATGCAATTTATCAGCTCAGACCCTTATTCTAAAAGGAAGTAGGAAGCTGCTTTTAACCCCTTTTTTTTTTTTACTAGTCCCCCCGGGGACTTGAACCAGCGATCGTCGGATCGCTTGCATGATATACTGCAATACTAATGTATTGCAGTATATCGTTTTACTGACCGTCTCCTATGAAGCCCGGCTGGGGGCAAGGCTTCATAGGAGTACAAAGAAGGCCCCCCAGGTCTGCCATCTTTAGGCTCCAAGCCAACCATCGTCACCCCGGGAGCCGATGCAACGTCACAGGGGGCCGTCCCCCTGTTTCTAACGGCATAGAGGCCGCGGTCGATTTTGACCGTGGCATCTAAGGGGTTGAACGAGCAGGAGATAACGGTATAACGATATACTGCAATACATTAGTATTGCAGTAGATCATACAAGCGATCCAACGATCGCTGGTTCAAGTCCCCGAGGGGGACTAATAAAAAAAAAAGTTAAATAAAGTTAACATTCCGTTATTACCGCAAGGTGAACGCCGTAAAAACTAAACCCACCGAAAAATGGAGGAATCACTGTTTTTCTCCCAAGTCCACCCCACAAATAATTTTTTCCTAGTACATTATATGGTATAACAAATGGCGCCGTGAAAATCTACAACTTGTCCCGCAAAAAACAAGCCCTCATACGGCTCTATAGGCGGTAAAATAAAAAAAAGTTATGACTTCTGGAAAATGGGGAGGAAAAAACAAAAGTGTAAATCCAAAAATTCCTGCGGCGGGACGGGGTTAAGGTAACAGCGGGCCCCCTTACCTACTGGGCCCCCGTGCAGCTGGACAGGCCGCCCATATGGAATGTCTGCCCCTGAACTTGCATAGGCCGTATAGCTGTATAACTCAAGAAACCATATGCAGTGCATGATGGGAAAAATTTGGGGCCAAGGCCGTATGTACCATGAGGGTTTCCCCTGTGGCCGTTATGGAGAAGAGAACCCCAGAAAATGTACCCCATGAACTGCAATTATATCAAATAATTGCGATGGGGAACCACCCAGACAGTGCTAGTATGGGAAGGGGCCAAATGACCCTCGGGCCCTTTTTTGATAGAATGGAATGGTGAGTACTGCATGTACCATCACCGGGAGGGGGTCCCCTCTTCTATATGTACATCCCCAATAGATACATCTGTATAGGACAACTTATAAAAGAAAAAAAAAATGCTAAAATTTTTGCCCCACCCCAAAGATTCAGGAATGAGGCCTCTGTATTTTGATGTGAACAAGTCTCGAATCCAGAATTTTTTCTTTTTTTCTTTCCCCATCTGCCTCGAAAAACGTCACCTGGATATTTTGGATACACTAAAATGTAACATGAAGGATTCGTCACGGGACATTTTGGCGCGGTGGCTGTTACCGGGCCTGTTATGGCGCCAAGGGTAAGGGTGACAGCCGTGTTTGCCAAGACAGATGGGAGCCGTGTCACAACCGAAACAAGAAAACCGTTTCAATCTTCCAAATGTTGGGCCGTGACCGACGCACCTGCAGTTTTTGTAAAATGTTTTTGAAACACGACCCAATGTTGAAGTCGATCTCGAATTCTAGTTCAGGAACCCAAGTCCTCTGCTATACAACACCTGGTGACAACAATAAGCAGCGATTAATATGTGAACCCTTCTGTTGCTTGACATATTTGATAGGAAAGCTATTGTTCTGTGTTATCAGCCGTTTAAAGGGATTTTATATATTTTTTTCCCCCCCAAGAATTTTTTTGTAAAATTTTTAAAAAAAAATAAGGTTTGAAGTTCCGGCTCCCTGTGAGAAGGCCTTCCTAGCCTGTACCCCATGACAAACCTTCTTCTTCTATGATCTGTTTTACCATGTGAACCTTGTAGCAACCAATCAGAATCCAGCATTCATTTTTCTAGAATTGGTAAGATAATGTAGGAATAGCTCTGATTGGTTCTGTGGGGCACAGTCTTCGTTTGGTAACAATGAGTTGCTAGGGCACAGTCTTCGTTTGGTAACAATGGGTTGCTAGGGCACAGTGACAGGAAGTGTTGTCGTGGGGACACAGGCAGAGATATATGGCTTCTTACTACTCATAACTCAACTATCTTTCATTTCATCAGTAAGATGAGTGAGTTGGGTCACATTGGTGGGGTCCAGATGCTTTTTTTTTTTTCTGTAGATGGAGGGAGCGCCCCCTTGTTTTTTGAGGGGGTTTTACATGGAACAGGATTTCACCATATTTTTTGTATGGGCCATTAATATATTTATAGAAGTTAATCACGTCCCCTCTTAGTCGTCTCTTTTCAAGACTAAATAAATGTATTTTAATCTTTCCTCAGAACTGAACTACATATTCTAGATGAGGCGGCACTAATGCTTTATGAAGTAGTAATATTATATCCCTGTCCCGCGAGTCCATGCCTCCATTATACCACCATGGCGTCATGTCACTTTTATACCACCATGGCACCATCACCATGCCATCTTGATAGTGCCGTGCCATTGTCTCCCCATATCACCATCGTACCACCATGCTATCATGTTATCATTATACCAACATCATGCCATTATATTACCATTGTATCACCGTGTCACCAATTTACCACCATGTTGTCATGTCACATTCGTAGCACTGTATCATTATTTTATCTTGCCATCGTACCACCACCATCATAGCACCACCATCATCATCATCATCATCATACAACCACCATCATCATACAACCACCATCATCATCATACCACCATCATACTACTACCACCACCATCATCATCATACAACCACCATCATCATACCACCACCACCATCATACTACCACCACCATCATACTACCACCACCATCATAGCACCACCATCATCATACAACCACCATCATCATACCACCACCATCATACTACTACCACCACCATCATACTACCACCACCATCATCATCATCATCATACAACCACCATCATCATACCACCACCATCATACTACTACCACCACCATCATACTACCACCACCATCATCATACAACCACCATCATCATCATACCACCACCACCATCATACTACCACCACCATCATAGCACCACCATCATCATCATCATCATACAACCACCATCATCATACCACCACCATCTTACCACCATCATACTACTACCACCACCATCATACTACCACCACCATCATCATCATCATACCACCACCACCATCATACTACCACCACCATCATACTGCCACCACCATCATCATACCACCATGCTATCAGGTTATCAATCTACTATTGTACCACTGTGCCATCATGTCACTAGCAAACCAACAAGCTACCATGTCACAATCATGATCAGGCCATCATACCACTACTATGTCACCATCACGTCACCATTATATCACCATCATACAACTTTACCACCGGTCCATCATGTCACCATCATACAACTTTACCACCACTCCATCACATCACGATCATACAACTTTACCACCACTCCATCACATCACGATCATACAACTTTACCACCAGTCCATCACGTCACCATCATACAACTTTACCACCAGTCCATCACATCACCATCATACAACTTTACCACCAGTCCATCACGTCACCATCATACAACTTTACCACTGCTCCATCATACAACTTTACCCCCACTCCATCACGTCACCATCATACAACTTTACCACCAGTCCATCACGTCACCATCATACAACTTTACCACCAGTCCATCACGTCACCATCATACAACTTTACCCCCACTCCACCACATCACCATCATACATACAACTTTACCACCAGTCCATCACGTCACCATCATACAACTTTACCACCAGTCCATCACGTCACCATCATACAACTTTACCACCAGTCCATCACGTCACCATCATACAACTTTACCACCAGTCCATCACATCACCATCATACAACTTTACCACCAGTCCATCACGTCACCATCATACAACTTTACCACTGCTCCATCATACAACTTTACCCCCACTCCATCACGTCACCATCATACAACTTTACCACCAGTCCATCACGTCACCATCATACAACTTTACCACCAGTCCATCACGTCACCATCATACAACTTTACCCCCACTCCACCACATCACCATCATACATACAACTTTACCACCAGTCCATCACGTCACCATCATACAACTTTACCACCAGTCCATCACGTCACCATCATACAACTTTACC
The DNA here is from genome assembly GCF_050947455.1 of Rhinoderma darwinii. NCBI lineage: Eukaryota > Metazoa > Chordata > Amphibia > Anura > Rhinodermatidae > Rhinoderma > Rhinoderma darwinii. Next base: position 4,063,691 of record NC_134698.1, on the reverse strand, counting down.
ACCAGTCCATCACGTCACCATCATACAACTTTACCACCAGTCCATCACGTCACCATCATACAACTTTACCACCAGTCCATCACGTCACCATCATACAACTTTACCCCCGCTCCACCACATCACCATCATACAACTTTACCACCAGTCCATCACGTCACCATCATACAACTTTACCACCAGTCCATCACGTCACCATCATACAACTTTACCACCAGTCCATCACATCACCATCATACAACTTTACCACCAGTCCATCACGTCACCATCATACAACTTTACCACCAGTCCATCACGTCACCATCATACAACTTTACCCCCACTCCACCACATCACCATCATACAACTTTACCACCAGTCCATCACGTCACCATCATACAACTTTACCACCAGTCCATCACGTCACCATCATACAACTTTACCACCAGTCCATCACGTCACCATCATACAACTTTACCACCAGTCCATCACGTCACCATCATACAACTTTACCACCAGTCCATCACGTCACCATCATACAACTTTACCCCCACTCCACCACATCACCATCATACAACTTTACCACCAGTCCATCACGTCACCATCATACAACTTTACCACCAGTCCATCACGTCACCATCATACAACTTTACCACCAGTCCATCACATCACCATCATACAACTTTACCACCAGTCCATCACGTCACCATCATACAACTTTACCCCCACTCCACCACATCACCATCATACAACTTTACCACCACTCCATCATGTCACCATCACACAACTTTACCACCACTCCATCACATCAGGATCATACAACTTTACCACCAGTCCATCACGTCACCATCATACAACTTTACCACCGCTCCATCATGTCTCCATCATACAACTTTACCACCTCTCCATCATGTCACCATCATACAACTTTACCACCTCTCCATCATGTCACCATCATACAACTTTACCACCAGTCCATCATGTCACCATCATACAACTTTACCACCGCTCCATCATGTCACCATCATACAACTTTACCACCTCTCCATCATGTCACCATCATACAACTTTACCACCGCTCCATCATGTCACCATCATACAACTTTACCACCAGTCCATCACGCCACCATCATACAACTTTACCACCGCTCCATCATGTCACGATCAGTTTACTACCACCACTGTGCTATTCAGCCAGCATACCACCCTGTTATCATGTCGCCACCACGCCAGTCCAGTATCTGTACCATTACATAGCAACGAGCAGATTCTAGCGGTCACATCCAGGAGAGTGGACAGGGTCCTGGAGAATGTGCCCGCCTGTCATCCACTGCCGGCAGCCGCCCGCCCGCTCACTTGTTGCATCTCCTGTATACGTCTATTGTTGCCATCACTCCAACTCCCACTTTTCCTTTCCATTTGATGGGTTATTGTTCCCTTTTATCTGCGTTCTCTTCTCTTCTGCTTTTATATTCTCTCCCTCCCAATTAAATTGCCTCTCCATCTTTCACCCTCTCACGCACTTAGCCACCTGAACCGGGCATGAAATACGACTGGCAAACAATAACCAAACCGCACACCAAGCCCACCGCCTTAATACCCAGTAAATAATTCATGGAGGATCCCGCTGCAAATCTCGCTTTTACGGCGCAATCGCTTTCTCGTATTTCATGGGAGAGGACGGCACGAGGGGGAATAAGCCCGACGCTGTCAACTGGCGAGCCACCACGGACAGTAAATCTCGCCCGCCGGTTCTGCATCCCCCCCAGTGGTGTCATTATATAATTACATAATAAACTGACTCAGTCCCCGAATCTTCTCAACGCCCGGGAAAAGTAACGTATAGGCAAAATAAATCATCTACGACGACGCGTTTCCCCCCGAAACTCTATAACACGCTTTTCCTCCTACGTCTCGGCTTGACATAGACCCTGAAAGGCGAAATAATCTACACTCTGACAATCCCTTCTCCGCTGCTTCACTCTTAAAGCTCTTTCTATGGAAGTGCCAGTCTTAACTGCAATTCTGGAATTCCATTCATGAACCAGAAAACTCACGATGAACAATGTTATAAAATTGTATCAGGCGATAAAAACGGATATTACCATAAAACGTCCGGTGTGATATCGACAGTGTATTATATGAACTGCGCAGCCAGTGAGGGAAGTTACACTGTGCACGGCACACACATACAGACTAGCAGTGGAAGTGGTACTGTGCAGTGTCCATATATACAGATACTGAGAATTACACCCAGTATACAGGACAGGAGAAGTGGTACTGTGCAGTGTATATATACAGAATAATACAGATACTGAGAATTACACCCAGTATACAGGACAGGAGAAGTGGTACTGTGCAGTGTATATATATATACAGAATAATACAGATACTGAGAATTACACCCAGTATACAGGACAGGAGAAGTGGTACTGTGCAGTGTCCATATATACAGAATAATACAGATACTGAGAATTACCCCCAGTATACAGGACAGGAGAAGTGGTACTGTGCAGTGTCATTATATAGAGAATAATACAGATACTGAGAATTACACCCAGTATACAGGACAGGAGAGGTGGTACTGTGCAGTATATATATACAGAATAATACAGATACTGAGAATTACACCCAGTATACAGGACAGGAGAGGTGGTACTGTGCAGTGTCCATATATACAGAATAATACAGATACTGAGAATTACACCCAGTATACAGGACAGGCGAAGTGGTACTGTGCAGTGTATATATATACAGAATAATACAGATACTGAGAATTACACCCAGTATACAGGACAGGAGAAGTGGTACTGTGCAGTGTCTATATATACAGAATAATACAGATACTGAGAATTACACCCAGTATACAGGACAGGAGAAGTGGTACTGTGCAGTGTATATATATACAGAATAATACAGATACTGAGAATTACACCCAGTATACAGGACAGGAGAAGTGGTACTGTGCAGTGTCTATATATACAGAATAATACAGATACTGAGAATTACACCCAGTATACAGGACAGGAGAAGGGGTACTGTGCAGTGTCTATATATACAGAATAATACAGATACTGAGAATTACACCCAGTATACAGGACAGGAGAGGTGGTACTGTGCAGTGTCCATATATACAGAATAATACAGATACTGAGAATTACACCCAGTATACAGGACAGGAGAAGTGGTACTGTGCAGTGTATATATATACAGAATAATACAGATACTGAGAATTACACCCAGTATACAGGACAGGAGAAGTGGTACTGTGCAGTGTCTATATATACAGAATAATACAGATACTGAGAATTACACCCAGTATACAGGACAGGAGAAGTGGTACTGTGCAGTGTCCATATATACAGAATAATACAGATACTGAGAATTACACCCAGTATACAGGACAGGAGAAGTGGTACTGTGCAGTGTGTATATATAAAGAATAATACAGATACTGAGAATTACATCCAGTATACAGGACAGGAGAAGTGGTACTGTGCAGTGTATATATATATATACAGGATAATACAGATACTGAGAATTACACCCAGTATACAGGACAGGAGAAGTGGTACTGTGCAGTGTATATATATACAGAATAATACAGATACTGAGAATTACACCCAGTATACAGGACAGGAGAAGTGGTACTGTGCAGTGTATATATACAGAATAATACAGATACTGAGAATTACACCCAGTATACAGGACAGGAGAAGTGGTACTGTGCAGTGTATATATACAGAATAAGATAAGATGCAGATGATTACTTCCCGCTGCAGACCGTTGTCATGTAACATTCTCTCCTGTCCTGATCTGCTCACAGAGCTCAGCACTGAAAGGTGCTTTAGTTGGCGCGTTCTCTTCACGATACCCAGCGCTGCCAGCGGCAGCCTTGGCACGCAGCACAAACTCATTATCTACAAAGATGCTCGCGGTCTGCTGAACGCCAGTGGAGAAAGTCTCGCTCCCGCCCAGATTCCTTCATTGCAGATATGGTCTTGGATCTTATAATTATGAGGGGTCTTATTGGGCAGAACTGGGACCATTTTACTTCTGACGTCTCAAACTTTGTGCCAATTACAGCGCTAAAACCTCCTAATACAGGAGTCACCTACTGATCTCAATGCCCTCCGTACTGCCACTGCGCCCAATCAGCTGCCACTATCTGTTTGCGCCAGTCAACAAATCAGGGAAGACAGAGGTGAGAATGATCTGGAGGACATTCTCATTATAGTTTGAGATTCTCCTCAATTCTCCCCACTCTTTTAGGGGCGTTCCCCTGTGGAACAGGGGGTGGAGCTTAAAATGTCCCGATTTTGGTGATTTAAAGGGATAATGCAGGAGCAAGTAAAAAAAAAAAACACATAAAAAATACAAACATGTCTAAAGATTTTCATACAACAATCCAACTACTTTCCTTTAAAAAAATATATTGTAGTGTTACTCACCCATCCCCGATGTAATGCTGTAGCCGCAGACAGGCTGCCGGATAATAGGCGGGACTTGTCCGTAAACTACAGATCCCATCATGCACTCCTTTCCTCCATCTGGTGTGTGTCCGCCGCCTACCCCAAGTACCGTTCACTAGCGCACTTGTTCGCTCTGCATTCCCGGCGCGCTGTGACATACAGGATTCCCCCTCACAATGACCACAAGTGACCCCAATATTAAAACTTCTTTTGATTGGTGGATCAGTGAGGATCGTGCAGTATTGGATAGATAGTGACCCCCTATAAATCAGGTCCGCCAGGTATTACAATCCGCGCACCCCGTGAAATGCAGTCCGAGACGTCGTTGTTGAAGAGGGGATGATGGGTCTCGTGGGATGATGATGACGCGCCGACACGGTGTCTCCTCCGATTGCTTTCGGTCCAGAGCGCATGTGTCATTGCTGCGGAAAGAACAACGGGACTTCTGCGACCCACTAGTGTATTGCCAAACGAAGAGACGGCGCTGTAACGCAAAGAAACGTACATTAGTAAGAGCGCCCGTATTCAACAATCAAACATTTATTTAATGTGGAGAACATTTTCGTTCTTTGGATAACCCTATAAAGTGGTTGTCCAGGCATGAGGTGGTTTTTCATACTGATGTCCTATCCACACGACAACCCCATGCCTGGATAACCCCCCCAACCCCATGTCTGGATAACCCCCCCAACCCCATGCCTGGACAACCCCCCAACCCCATGTCTGGACAATGCCCCCAACCCCATGTCTGGACAACCCCCCCCCCAACCCCATGCCTGGACAACCCCCCAACCCCATGCCTGGACAACCCCCCAACCCCGTGTCTGGACAACCCCCAACACCGTGTCTGGACAACGCCCCCAACCCCATGCCTGGACAACGCCCCCAACCCCATGCCTGGACAACGCCCCCAACCCCATGTCTGGACAACCCCCCCCAACCCCATGCCTGGACAACCCCCCAACCCCGTGTCTGGACAACCCCCAACACCGTGTCTGGACAACGCCCCCAACCCCATGCCTGGACAACGCCCCCAACCCCATGCCTGGACAACCCCCCAACCCCATGTCTGGACAACCCCCAACACCATGTCTGGACAACCCCCAACACCATGTCTGGACAACCCCCAACACCATGTCTGGACAACCCCCCCAACACCATGTCTGGACAACCCCCCCAACACCATGTCTGGACAACCCCCCAACCCCATGCCTGGACAACCCCCCAACACCATGTCTGGACTACCCCCCAACACCATGTCTGGACAACCCCCCAACCCCATGTCTGGACAACCCCCCAACCCCATGTCTGGACGACCCCAATCCCATGTCTGAACGACCCCAACCGCTTGCCCGGACAGCACCGACCCCGTGTCCGGACAGCACCGACCCCGTGTCCGGACAGCACCGACCCCGTGTCCGGACAGCACCGACCCCGTGTCCGGACAGCACCGACCCCGTGTCCGGACAGCACCGACCCCGTGTCCGGACAGCACCGACCCCGTGTCCAGACAGCACCGACCCCGTGCCTGGACAATCCCAACCCTTTGCCTGGACAACCCCTTTAAGGCTCTGTTCCCATCTGTTTTGGGGGCTTCCGTTGTTCTGCTCCATCAGAGTGACAGTTCTTTTGCACCATGGAAACCACCAGCGGCCGACGGAACCCATTGACTTTAACAGGTTTCATGGGCTTTTCATCGGGGCGTGTATGGTTTTACCAGAAACAATAGCGCAGCATAACCGGATTTGCGATGGAGGCCCCGAACAGAGCCTCCAACGCAGATGTGAGCAAGGCCTTAAATGTTGGTAATTCTGAAGTTACAGGGGCGGGGTCCTCAGTGACAACGCTAAATCCCTGTACATTTAAAGAGAAGGAAAGGGTCGCACAAGGCGGAGCACAATTCCGTGGCATTTTCATGCGAAACCGTTCCATTAATGACATTTTTATATTGGGAGTGGAGTTACCCTTTAAATTGTGGTCGGGCGGTGACGTCATTGCTTCCTGGTACTGTCATAACAATTTCATTTTTTTAGGCCAAGTCAGAAGTGGATCCAAAAAGAAGGAACGGTCTAAAGAAAAAGACTGATCATCTCCTTTCTTAAGCTTAAGAAAAAATTATAAAAAAGCTGCACCAAAACCACGTGTGTGTGACCCTGGTCTTATTATATTTATTCATGCACCAGGTTGCAGATGATCTGACCCCCAGCCGTGTCCTCCGCTCACAGGCCGCCTCGTCCATGTCTCCACCATCGCGCTGCATCTGGGCGCTGTGTGGATAGGGACATGTGTTCCCTTGGCATGCTGTGCATTTTTCCAGCATCTTTTACCCCTTAGGGCTCAGGGCAGCTGTCACCTCTCCGCTGCTCAGCCCGCCCCTCCTCCACTCCGCAGGCAGCCGGGTCAGAGGTCGTGGGAGTCACCAACACCTTTCCTTTATTCTGGAATAATAACACGAGATCCGAGAAGACGAAACACAAACATGGAGAGACAGACGATAGATACCAGGCGGACAGATGCGAGATGGACAGACGCGAGATAGATAGACAGTCGCGAGATAGATAGATATGAGATAGATATGAGATAGACAGACGCAAGATAGATAGATGTATGTGCAGCGTAGGTTCCCACCTTATAGAGGTCACCTTGTCGTGGCAGGTGGGCTCACACAATTTGATCAAAATGTGCACTAAGAACCTCCCTATTGTAAGTAGATTTATTTATATATAAGAGAGAGAAGAGGGAGATTAGTTAGATAGATATGAGATAGATGTTGGTGCCCGGGAGTTTCACGTGTGATCTTTCTGTGCCTCCAGCAGTCGCCCGGGCACGCTGCCACCGCTGCTCCGGATAGTGACATCTCCCTGGGGTCAGTTTCTTGTTTACACGGAGATCCGGTAATAACCGCTCTGACATTACGTGGAGTTACATCACTCACAGCACAGGAGCCGGCGACATTAAACAAGCCGCACACCTACAGCCGTTATTATCCCAAATGTCTGTTACACTACATGACCAAAAGTATCTGCCCCCTTCTAAATACGAGGACTTGCCTCACCCAGTCAGCCACATCTACAGCTAACAGGTGCATACACCACTAGATTCCCGGATCGGGTTTCTGTGGTACACGGTTTGGACACAAGTCTGAATGCAGCATGCTCAATGCCAGGAGGCAGCTGTAAAGCCACTGGAAATATGTTCTCTTATGATGAATCACTATCTGGCAGTTTGATGGAGGATTCCGGGTTTTGTGGATGCCAGGAGGACATTTCCTACCTCACTAAGTAGAGCCATGTTACTGGAGGAGGAGTAATGGGCGGGGCATTTTTTTTTTTAGGGCCACTTAGTTACAGGGAAGGCTCTTGTATACAATGACATTTCGGAGAACTGTTCGTTACCAGTTCAGAGAAGTTTTTTTTCCGTGGCACATATGAAGATTATCTTCATGGCGCACGTACTTTTTTTTTTTTTACATCATTATGAATAGAATTCTACAGCTTTTTATGCAAAATATTTATGATGTAAAAACAGTTTCGGAGCATTATTGCCATTTGTCTGTGGACAGTGGTGAAGGGGTTAAACCTCTCCGTTGCTCCTCGTCGTCCTGCAGCCTCCGCTGTCATCTTAAATCGCATCCCCTCACTTCCCATCTGCCACGTGACCCTCTGCGGGGCGCACCCGAGTCAGGCTGACGGCAGCTGGAAGAAGGGTGAGAAGATGCAAGATGGAGCAAGGGTCTGAGAAGTCCTCCCCCTCCCCCGACATATATTAAAGGGACCGCAAAGGATCTACAACCATGGCGGTTATACTTGTATTATAATCCATAGGCTATAAGGAGGAAGAAATATCGGATCATCGCCCAAAATGAGGTAGAACTTGCCAAAAGGTGCGCAGATGCTCAGCGGATATGCCTGGCAACCAATGATATTGCAGTCCATAGTAACAAGACTATTTATAAAGGAAAAAAATTTTAAAAAATGTACCCGCCAGGATCGGGTGTTGAACCGGAACTCAACATGCCAACGCAGATTAATTCCCCATTCACTTGTAGGCGGCAATCTTTAATTTTTTGCTTTTTTTTTTTTAGCCCCTCCCCAAAGAAGGGACTACACGGGCTCCAGTTACCAAAACGTGACCACATTCACACTGCAAAATCTGCCCCAGCTTGGTTAATAACTCTGGTTGCTGTCAACTGCCGGTGAGGTCTACAGATGTAGCAGAGCTGCAGCTGTTCTTCTACTATTCCATTATCAATGCAGCCCTACGGAAAACTACGTGGCAAAAACAACTCAGCTCGGCTACATCAGTATATGGGATACCAATTTCCGGCAATGCCAGGTCAAGAATAAACAGTGACACCTACAGGTTACAGAGAAGTACTGCAATGATTTTCATTGAAAGCCGTGGAAACAGCAACACCTACAGGCTGAGAGCAGTACTGCAGTTCTGAGAGCTCTGGCAAAACATTAGTTTAGATTTATTTTTTTTGTCCTTTTATTACATTTTTTGGGGGAAAACAACCCCAAAAAAACACAACAATGAAATATCCCGAATGTTGTTCATGGAAAAAAAAAGTCCAAATTATTCAATTTTCTGAAATATTGCTGTGAATTTCACAAAACCTGAAAAATTTAAAAAAACAAAAACACAACCCCCCCCCCCCCACAGTCGTGAGACGGGGCCTGGCATGGTGAGTGACTGCTGCCAGCATGGTGCCAATCCAGCTTTGATCTGTACAGCCGAGACAGCATAGATGCTAAGGATGAACTGCCTACCAACCATTGGTTAGTAGTAAGGACACCCCTATCAACCAGTCTTTCCACCGGTTGGCAGGCAGCACACCCCAAATCAACCAGTCCTTCCATTGGTTGGTAGACGGCACACCCCTATCAACCAGTCCTTCCATTGGTTGGTAGACGGCACACCACTATCAACCAGTCCTTCCATTGGTTGGTAGACGGCACACCACTATCAACCAGTCCTTGAATTGGTTGGTAGACGGCACACCCCTATCAACCAGTCTCTGCATTGGTTGGTAGACGGCACACCCCTATCAACCAGTCCTTCCATTGGTTGGTAGACGGCACACCACTATCAACCAGTCCTTCCATTGGTTGGTAGACGGCACACCCCTATCAACCAGTCTCTGCATTGGTTGGTAGACGGCACACCCCTATCAACCAGTCCTTCCATTGGTTGGTAGACGGCACACCCCTATCAACCAGTCTTTCCATTGGTTGGTAGATGGCACACCTCTATCAATCAGTCTTTCCATTGGTTGGTGGGCGGCACACTCCTATCAACCAATGTAGTCTCAGGGCTACGTTTCAAAGCTGAATTGGGGGTACGTATCGGGGGGAGCCTGTTCTCATGTTGTACGTTGGTGTCTATTTTGGGGGCGGGAAAGTGGATTAACCATTTGTAAGCTGCACAATAAATCCGGTAAAGACAGAGGAGGCATTTGGTCCTAACCCAGAATCTCCATCTTGGAAACTCCGTCATCACGTTGCACTTTATCCTATCAGTGGGATGAGGGTTTTTGATCCTTGTCGTGGGCGCTGCTCCAATTGGAGGAGAAAAAAAATAAAAAAATGTAAGCCCCTTCCAGTGTGGATCCATAATTAAAGCAGCACGGGCGTCGTCACCCACCGGACCAGTGCAAGCAGAAGATATCGCAGTCCTCCATCCAGCAGGGAGCAGTAGAGAGTCTAGTAAGCCACTGACCCGCTATCTTGAGCGCTTGTGAACAGTATGTCCGCCTTGGAGTTGATAAAGTAGGTCGCTCCAAGAGACACAAGGAGGACGACTATGCCCACGACCAGCGTTATCACCTGCGGGCAAAACGAAAACCGTGACTTGCGTATATCTAGACATATGGCTGTAAGGGTGGGGGTCATCAGACTGACCATAGACGACCCATTTATTTCACCAACCCCTTTAAAAGAACACGTGAAATGACTAAGTGACGCTGCCACTCAAGATGCTCTAACCACCGGCCATCTTGTAATAAGCGGATGCGATCAGTGACCGTTAAACCGCGAATATCTAATCGTTCTCATTTGATGACATCATAGCAGTTGGTGACATCATAGCAATTGGCGACACCCACCTCTAGTTCGTGACTGGACACCAGGAATATGCGGGCCCGGATTTCCTTCCAGCGGCTTTCAGTCCAGGTGGAATATTCTGTGGAATCCCACTCATTCAACTCAAAGGCAGGAGACTGCGCCAGGTGGCTACGGTGGGTACTGCGCACACAGAACGGGGTCCGGGTGGTTGAATTAGCGTCCAGTGGACCCTGAACCCACAAGTATTCATAGAACTTGATGGAACAAAAATAAATGGTTACAATTACATAATATTTAAAGGGACAGTTCAAAAAAAATCCATGCTCATCGCCCGCTGTACCCAGTGACTGGCTGATCATGGGGGGTACCCGCTGTAGGACCACCCTCCATTAACCCTAAAAGGCAGATAATCTCTTTAAAAAAAAGGAAAAATCAATGTGAACTGGTAAAATGCGTAAATCCAAACTCCAGAGCTGCATTCACAATTTTAGTGGTTGTTATTGGAAACAGTCAGCAAGCTTGTCATCGGATACCCCCCCCCCCCCCCCCCCCAACAGCTTAGTTGGGCTCCTGTGATGCAGAGGGAAGCTTGTTTTTCCCAGATCACATGTAAAAGACAACACTTCCCAGAATGCAAATCACCAGAGACACTGAACAAGCAGGGAATAATAGGAGATTTCAGCTCTGAAGCCTGCAGAATTGTGAATGCAGCTCTGGAGTATTATATAGCGCTGCACTTGCCTCTCTCTGAGGATCTGCCCCTTTATCCGGGCTCTGGCATTCTTCCTTGGTGTAATTGACGACTTGACCGGTCAGGTTGGCGAGAACCGAGATCAGGAAGCTGGTTGGTGGGTTTGGGGTCACCTTGTTGACCATGGCGGCCGTCACGTAATACTGAGGAGGTTTGTCTTCTAGAAAAATAGTAAAACATGATAACTTCAGAATTAACCCCTTAACAACACAGACAACTAGGGCCTTAAAGGAGGATATTATATTAAAGGGGTATTCCACAGGATGTGTGAAATGTCTGATAAATGCGGGTCCCACCTATCTCAAGATTAGGGGTCCCCTAACCCCATTGCGCTTGATGAGGTGGACGATAGCCATGGCATCCAATTTGGATGTATGGAGAGGTTGCCGGCGTGTTCAGATAACTCCCATAGAACTGAATGGAGAGAGCGTTGGGCCCAGGGAATGCCCCTGATGTCACTGCCCATATATGGAGAGAGCGCGGCCAACTGTCTATTCATACTCCGCCCAGATGTGGCGGACACCTCATCAGATGGCAATGGGGTTGGGTGACCCCTGTTCTGGAGATAGGTGGGACCTATAGCCATGGTTTAAGTGTCCGAGATGGAAATACCCCATCAATATCGATATATCTCCGAGAGAAGGTGATGTTTTCCGAACTCCTCCGACAGAGCGCTACTGGAGGCTCCTGACGTCACATATATGGCAGTGATGTCAGAAGCTACAATGCCGGAGTACCCGGCCGGAGAATCGGTAGCTCTCTGATGGGGGACTCCGGGACTGGAGGAGGATCTGACGTCCCTGACCATATATGGATAATGACGTTAGGAGCTTTAAGAATCCCCGGGCAGAGCGTCGGCATGGGGAACCCGCCCCTGACATCACTGTCCATATATGGACAATGATGTCAGGGGTATCCTCAGGGCCAGAGTCCCCAGGCCAAACGCTATCTAATGCTCTGCCCTGGGACTCCGACCCTGGGGACGCTCCCAGACTCGTACGCCATGCAGTGTATACACGTAGATTTTAGTTTTTTTGCGGGATCCCTCAGGAAGGAATAAGCGCAGTCTAAAGTGTTATTCCATCCTCCAAAAAAATTATATACCAACCTGACGGAGACCAAAAGGGCAATATTGACCTCTGTCTGATGGAACCCTATGGTCACCTTTAGCGGGTACGTCCGTAGCTTACCCGACGTAAACGTAGGGCAAAAACGTGATGTGAACCGGCCCTTACCCAGGAGTCCTTTCCAGTCGGACCTAATGATGGACTGAAACCAGCTGTTGTTTGACATCACCAGGAACCCGTACAACATCCGAGTGACCTGTAAGAGGACAGAAACATGGCATTTACGATATCTCATCTTCTCCATTCACATCCAAAGCTGCCTGTAGAATTTTGCTGGTTGCCCTTGGAAACAGACAGCGATGAAGCTCCACGCTGCTGTCAGACATGTGACCTAATAGCTCATGACTGACTCATCTGAGTTCCCTGGTAGCATAAAATCCGCACAATTCTGGTTTTAGCTTTAGACCTGAATAGAGAAAAGTAAAAGAAGTCGTCCTTTAAATTCTGACCAATCAGCTCGTAGCTCCTTACCGACTCCACGTCTGCTCGGACTTCGGCAGTGTCGTTACCGCCCGCCAGCTGATACAGGGTTTTCGCCAGCAAAGTGGCGGCTTCCGACAGAGACTGACGAAAGGGAAAAAGCGTAAATTTAACCATTTATTATTCTATACTCAGAGACTGAAGCCATCACATCCCTGTCCCCGGGAGCGGACAATCTAATCCCCACCTCCACACATAGGGGTCCAATTTCACAGGAGGTTAACCCTTCACGTAGGACCCCCTCCTGCGATCACGCTGTTCCTGGCCATTTAATCCCTCAATCCCATTTAATCCTTTCCTTTCCCAGTACAACATATGGCACTTTAAATGGCGCCAATGGAAACTACAACTCCTCCTGTAAAAAATAAGCCCTCACACCGCTCTACTGACGGGGAAAAATAAAAACGTTATGGCTCTTGAAAGGCGGGGAGTGAAAAACAAAAAAATGGCTCAGTCCTTAAGGGGTTAATGACGTCCCAGGACGTGTCGCCCGTAATTACCTGAGCGGCCTCCGTGACGTAGTTCAGAGCCTCTTCTTTAGAGAGTCCGCTGGGATAGTGGGCGTTGATGCTGGCGGCCGTGTCGTACATGCTGTTATAGTACCTGCGGGAGGAGAGTACAAACAGGAGACATTATGACTTGTACGGCTCGGCGCTGCCACCTGCTGGATGAAAACAGACAAGTCGGCTCAGGCCGTTCAGTGACAAGAAGCCCTCCTCTGCTAGCCTGCTGAACAGCGGCCCTTCCCTTCTACAGCCTGGTCTGCACAGCGCCCACAAAGACCTGGAAACCTTTAAGGTTCAACAATACCCCCAATATATAGATCCCCGCTAATCGACACACATCTGAAAAAAATCTCAGATGCATGTTGCCATCACTAGGGGGCGCTCTGTATGTGGCTCTTATTATAGCGGGCCTGTCACCTCTCCTGACATGCTACTTATTGGGAAGTATTAAGTAAAACAGACATGCAAGGAGAATGAGAACACGCCCAGTTAATTTAGTCATATTTCCAGGAGGAATAACAGAGGAACACTGACTTCTAAGAAATGATGCTCTAGAGTTGTCCGTTTTAGTGAATACTTGAATTTCATATAAAATTACAATGCTGGAGCATCTTTTCTTAGAACTCGGTGTGGTGTCATTCCTCTGTTGTTGCTCCTGCAAATGTATGACGTAAATCGGCTGGGCGTGACCAATACCCCTGTCGATGGGGCATGTTCCTACACACCCTGACAGTCTAATCAGTGCTGACCGTAACAGACTTTGCAGGGACACACGGTATTGACAAGTGAAATGGTAACACCCAGTTGTCAATTTATTAATTTCCAGGAAGAACAATAGAGAGTTCAAAGAAAAAGATAAAAAATAGGATGCTCCAGAATTGTTATTATATAGTAAATACAAACACTAACTAAAATAGACACAAATCCGGAGCATCTTTTCTTAGAACCCTGTGTTGTGTCATTTCTGTTATTCCTCCTGGAAATGTATGAATAAATTGCCTGGGCGTGACCATTCCTCTTGTCAATGGGGCTTGTTCCAACACACCCCGACACTGTCTAATCAGTGCTGACAGTATCAGACTTCACAGGGACACACCCTACTGACGAGTGGAATGGTAACACCCAGTTGTCAATGTATGCTTTCATTTCCAGGAGGAACAACAGAGGAATCACACACCACAACTTTCTAAGAAAAGAAGCTCTGGCATTTTTTTTGTGGGGAATGCAAGTATTTCCTAAACAGACATGCCAGGAGAGGTGATAGTCTAAAGCCCCTATACTGCTCTTTACAGATCGCCCTCTAGTGGTGGTTACAGGTAAACAGCATCGGGGGGCAGTTAGATTGCTGGTCAATATGCAGGCAGTGATAGGAAGTGTATGGTCAACCAAAATAGAAGCAGTAAATGAGTGATGGGAGTTTCAGGTGGGTCTGGTGATGATGGGGGTAGTCTTACTTGTTTTGGTACGCTGCTCTGTGGTCGGTCAGCACCACTCCCGGGATATTTCGGGCTCTCAGGAACCGCTGGAAGGAGGCCGGAGGGAGCGCCTGGGACTGGTCAATTTCTTGTAGTGTGACGTTGGTGCCTTTGCTAGAAGATTTCAGAACCTCGATCATCCGCTCCACCTGGAGGAAGAGAACGCACGGAGTCTGGGGTGATGTAGGGCATTACCCATAACTAGAGGGACCCAAACTGTCCTAGTGCAAAAGCCACCAGTCCAGAGCGGAGTCCCTGACACCTACCTCTGTGTTTACAGAGTCATTACTCCGAGAGACGGGATCGGTGTGCATCCACAGAGAGGAATTGCTTCTCAGCGCCACCTGGTGGACAAAAACAGAATGCAACTAATTACAGATCATGGCGTGAACTAGTTTAAGTCTTCAGCGCTTCATCCTGTATCGATTATACACAAGTGTAATCTCCGGGAGAGCTTGTGCTCTTACACAGCAGCCAAGCTGAAGAGGCAGAGCTGCAGTGTAAAGCATGGGAAGCAGCCTGAGCGTCTAAGCCAGGAGATTGATTTTAGAAGGACTCAAAATCCAAAACGGAAAAAGGCAGATAAGCTGGAGTCATTGACCCAACTATGCCCTGATGGAGCAGAAATGCAGTGTAAAGCATAAGGGATGGGGAGAGATGCGAAATACCTGACTGAGCTCGACAAAGGAGTGAATGTTGTTCAGTCGGATGGGAAATTTTCCCTTCTCCATGTCATAAACCATCCGCGAGCTGCCAATGTAATCAAACACTTCCTGAAGAAACACCACAAGATCAGATGAACATCGTGACCCAAAGATCAAGGAACATATATCGATATATACAGAGAAGATGTATACAGCTAGAGTGGAACTAATACTCCCAGCATGCCCTGACAGCATGTAAAAGGAATCTATAATACTGTTCATCCTGAGCTTCATGGTTGATGAATAGAATGTCAGAACTTCAGTAAAGACTGACACACGGAGAGAATAGTGAGAGAGAGTAAATATAGGTGGTAAAGCTGGATCTTATGCCATTCAGGGTCTGCGGAAAGCTTGGTGCATTCTCCTGGGGTTTAGTGTACTGATATGTTACATAAAAAGGGAATCTGCACATAATGAATAAATGATTGAAACGGTTGTCATGCGTACTGGGGGTTGTAGTTTCACAACAGATGGAGAGGCATAGGTTGCAGCATTCAGAGAATGAAGCATCTTAGACAGAAAAATCCACCTTACCCCCTGGAAGAAGACAAACATGATGTTCCTGGGCAGAGACTGGGCATCCGCCATCTTGTGAATGGCCTCTGCGGCGGCGAGCTGAGTCACCAGACTAGACACGGTGCTCTCAGCCGCGGGCGCCAGGTTCCAGAAGAAAGATCGCCCGTCCAGCTGAGTAGGTAAAGAAAACGCAAAACGGTCAGGGGGAAAACCCGCCTGCATTATACCGCCCCCTATACTGCCCGCCTACATTATACCGCCCCCTATACCGCCCGCATTATACCGCCCACCTGCATTATACCTCCCCTAATACTGCCCGCCTTCATTATACCGCCCCTTATACTGTCCGCCTGTATTATACCGCCCGCCTGCATTATACCGCCCCCTATACCGCCTGCCTGCATTATACCGCCCCCTATACCGCCCGCCTGCATTATACCGCCCCCTATACCACCCGCCTGCATTATACAGCCCCCTATACCGCCGGCCCGCATTATACCGCCCGCCTACATTATACCGCCCGCCTGCATTATACCGCCCCCTATACCGCCCGCCTGCATTATACCGCCCCCTACAGTGCCCGCCTGCATTATACCGCCCCCTATACCGCCCGCATTATACCGCCCCTATACCGCCCCCTATAGTGCCCGCCTGCATTATACCGCCCCCTATACTGCCCGCCCGCATTATGCCGCCCCCTATACCGCCCGCCCGCATTATGCCGCCCCCTATACTGCCCGCCCGCATTATGCCGCCCCCTATATCGCCCGCCTGCATTATACGGCCCCCTATAGTGCCCGCCTGCATTATACCGCCCACCTGCATTATGCCGCCCCCTATACTGTCCGCCCGAATTATGCCGCCCCCTATACCGCCCGCATTATGCCGCCCCCTATACCGCCCGCCTGCCTTATGCCGCCCCCTATACTGCCTGCCTTATACCACCCCCTATACTGCCTGCATTGTACCGCCCCTATACTGTCTGCCTTATACTGCCCCCTATACTGCCTGCCTGCCATATACTGCCCCCTATACTGCCTGCCTTATACTGCCCCCTATACTGCCTGCCTGCATTATACTGCCCCCTATACTGCCTGCCTGCATTATACCGCCCCCTATACTGCCTGCATACCGCCCCCTATACTGCCTGCATTATACCGCCCCCTATACTGCCTGCATTATACCGCGCCCTATACTGCCTGCATTATACCACCCCCCTATACTGCCTGCATTATACCACCCCCCTATACTGCCTGCCTTATACTGCCCCCTATACTGCCTGCCTGCCATATACTGCCCGCTTTATACTGCCCCCTATACTGCCCGCATTATACTGCCCCCTATACTGCCTGCATTATACTGCCCCCTATACTGCCTGCCTGCATTATACTGCCCCCTATACTGCCTGCCTGCATTATACTGCCCCCTATACTGCCTGCCTGCATTATACTGCCCGCCTGCATTATACTGCCCCCTATACTTCCCGCCTGCATTATACCGCACCCTATACTGCCCGCCTGCATTATACCGCCCCCTATAGCGCCCGCCTGCATTATACTGCCCCCTATACTGCCTGCCTGCATTATACTGCCCCTATACTGCCTGCCTGCATTATACCGGCCCCTATACTGCCTGCCTGCATTATACCGCCCCCTATACTGCCTGCCTGCATTATACCGCACCCTATACTGCCTGCCTGCATTATACCGCACCCTATACTGCCCGCCTGCATTATACTGCCCCCTATACTGCCTGCATTATACTGCCCCTATACTGCCTGCCTGCATTATACTGCCCCCTATACTGCCTGCATTATACTGCCCCTATACTGCCTGCCTGCATTATACTGCCCCCTATACTGCCTGCATTATACTGCCCCTTATACTGCCTGCATTATACTGCCCCTATACTGCCTGCCTGCATTATACTGCCCCTATACTGCCTGCCTGCATTATACTGCCCCCTATACTGCCTGCCTGCATTATACCGCACCCTATACTGCCTGCCTGCATTATACCGCACCCTATACTGCCCGCCTGCATTATACTGCCCCCTATACTGCCTGCATTATACTGCCCCTATACTGCCTGCCTGCATTATACTGCCCCCTATACTGCCTGCATTATACTGCCCCTATACTGCCTGCCTGCATTATACTGCCCCCTATACTGCCTGCATTATACTGCCCCTATACTGCCTGCCTGCATTATACTGCCCCCTATACTGCCTGCCTGCATTATACCGCACCCTATACTGCCTGCATTATACCGCACCCTATACTGCCCGCCTGCATTATACTGCCCCCTATACTGCCTGCATTATACTGCCCCTATACTGCCTGCCTGCATTATACTGCCCCTATACTGCCTGCCTGCATTATACTGCCCCCTATACTGCCTGCATTATACTGCCCCTATACTGCCTGCCTGCATTATACTGCCCCCTATACTGCCTGCCTGCATTATACCGCACCCTATACTGCCTGCATTATACCGCACCCTATACTGCCCGCCTGCATTATACTGCCCCCTATACTGCCTGCATTATACTGCCCCTATACTGCCTGCCTGCATTATACTGCCCCCTATACTTCCCGCCTGCATTATACCGCCCCCTATACTTCCCGCCTGCATTATACTGCCCCCTATACTTCCCGCCTGCATTATACTGCCCCCTATACTGCCTGCCTGCATTATACTGCCCCCTATACTTCCCGCCTGCATTATACTTGCCCTGTAATCAGGGTGGCAGACCTTTAGGCCATTCAAGGTCGTTGAAAAGTGACCAGTGACTTTATACAACTCAATGCCAGCTTCCCCCCTTATGTCACTCACCCTGGAGGCCGACACGACCACCTGATCCTCTGGTGCCAGGACCCCTGAGTTGTTGACCGGCTTCACGGTGCTCCAGACGTTGAAACCAGCAAGATAATCGCACACAGCTTCTAAAAAACAGTGGTGATGTCACTACACAGACAATGGCGGAGCCTACAATACAGTATACGCTATATACTCCGAACAATTACTCATGACATGTAGAGGATCTGGCACGAGATGAGCAACACGGAAATGTAAAACCTCTGCTGCTGAAATTAGGTCCGAGAAAGTCTTAAATGAACACTCCAGGTAAAAATGATACACGGTCTTATGCAGGACCTAAAAGGGGCGGAGCATGACACAGGGATACTCTCTTAATCATGGTTATGCTCCGCCCCCTCAGGTTTTGCACAAGTAAGCCACAGTGCATCAGCCTTACCCGGAGCATTCCTTTAACTATCATTTCTAAGAACTCAACTTAACCTTTTCACTGCCAAGAACATATGTAACACGTCAAGACTATAAGCGACTAGGGTATGAGAGCTGGAGCTTACATCTCGGTATCATAATAAAGAGAAGAATCTAGGTTTTAAAATAAAACCAAGTCCAATATTTGGGGTACAGCTTATGTTTCAAGTTGAAGAGCAAAAAAAAAAACTTTAACTTGGTGGTTCTGTGTCTGTGTAGGGGAGGGAGGAAGGAGCAGCAACTGAGAGAAGGAAGTAAGAAAAGGGCTGAACTCCAAACAGGGACTAGCACTGAGCCGAGGACCAAGGCGGCTTGGCAGGACTTAAACCAGGCGTTTCTCTATATTATTAGAAGGTGGAGGGCCCCTTTAAGTTGTTCCCCCTTACAGGTAATGCGTTGTGATTCGTACAACATGGGAACTCACCAGGGTTAATGCTGAAGGACATCTGGATGGAATTGCGTCTCATACAGGTGACCGTGCTGGTAACAGCGTGCATAGGAGAAATGAGCTGCATGGCGCACAGCGGGTACTTTGGGGCAGTGTCATTAACAGGAATGTTGTGCTCCCTGTAACACTGGAGAGAGAGAAGAGTCAGGAGGGAGGAGTCAACAAGGAAAGATCATCAGAGGAAGAACCAGCCAAACCCACCTGCTTAATGACCTCCGTCTCATTCTCATCTTGTAGGAGGAAAACTGGGAACTGGAAGTCCTCATAAGACATCCCACTACCCAGAGGATTCCAGAGCGTCCCGTTACAGTGCGAATACTGAGCTCCATGATCATCACCGTACACTCCTGGGGAGGGGAGAAATATACTCAGTGTTATAGTAGTTATATTCTTGTATATAGGAGCAGTATTATAGTAGTTATATTCTTGTATATAGGGGGCAATATTATAGTAGTTATATTCCTGTATATAGGAGCAGTATTATAGTAGTTATATTCTTGTATATAGGAGGCAGTATTATAGTAGTTATATTCTTGTATATAGGGGCAGTATTATAGTAGTTATATTCTTGTATATAGGGGGCAGTATTATAGTAGTTATATTCTTGTATATAGGGAGCAGTATTATAGTAGTTATATTCTTGTATATAAGAGCAGTATTATAGTAGTTATATTCTTGTATATAGAGGCAGTATTATAGTAGTTATATTCTTGTATATAGGAGCAGTATTATAGTAGTTATATTCTTGTACATAGGGGGCAGTATTATAGTAGTTATATTCTTGTATATAGGAGCAGTATTATAGTAGTTATATTCTTGTATATAGGGGCAGTATTATAGTAGTTATATTCTTGTATATAGGGGACAGTATTATAGTAGTTATATTCTTGTATATAGGAGCAGTATTATAGTAGTTATATTCTTGTATATAGGGGCAGTATTATAGTAGTTATATTCCTGTATATAGGAGCAGTATTATAGTAGTTATATTCCTGTATATAGGGACAGTATTATAGTAGTTATATTCTTGTATATAGGAGCAGTATTATAGTAGTTATATTCTTGTATATAGGGGCAGTATTATAGTAGTTATATTCTTGTATATAGGGGGCAGTATTATAGTAGTTATATTCTTGTATATAGGGGGACAGTATTATAGTAGTTATATTCTTGTATATAGGAGCAGTATTATAGTAGTTATATTCTTGTATATAGGGGGCAGTATTATAGTAGTTATATTCTTGTATATAGGGGCAGTATTATAGTAGTTATATTCTTGTATATAGGGGGCAGTATTATAGTAGTTATATTCTTGTATATAGGGGGCAGTGTTATAGTAGTTATATTCTTGTATATAGGAGCAGTATTATAGTAGTTATATTCTTGTATATAGCAGGCAGTATTATAGTAGTTATATTCTTGTATATAGGGAGCAGTATTATAGTAGTTATATTCTTGTATATAGGGGGACAGTATTATAGTAGTTATATTCTTGTATATAGGAGCAGTATTATAGTAGTTATATTCCTGTATATAGGAGGCAGTATTATAGAAAGTTATATTCTTGTATATAGGAGCAGTATTATAGTAGTTATATTCTTGTATATAGGGAGCAGTATTATAGTAGTTATATTCTTGTATATAGGAGGCAGTATTATAGTAGTTATATTCTTGTATATAGGGGGCAGTATTATAGTAGTTATATTCTTGTATATAGGAGCAGTATTATAGTAGTTATATTCTTGTATATAGGAGGCAGTATTATAGTAGTTATATTCTTGTATATAGGGGGACAGTATTATAGTAGTTATATTCTTGTATATAGGAGCAGTATTATAGTTATATTCCTGTATATAGGAGGCAGTATTATAGAAAGTTATATTCTTGTATATAGGAGCAGTATTATAGTAGTTATATTCTTGTATATAGGGGGCAGTATTATAGTAGTTATATTCTTGTATATAGGGGGCAGTATTATAGTAGTTATATTCTTGTATATAGGGGGCAGTGTTATAGTAGTTATATTCTTGTATATAGGAGCAGTATTATAGTAGTTATATTCTTGTATATAGGGGGCAGTATTGTAGTAGTTATATTCTTGTATATAAGAGCAGTATTATAGTAGTTATATTCTTGTATATAGGGGGCAGTATTATAGTAGTTATATTCTTGTATATAGGGGCAGTATTATAGTCGTTATATTCTTGTATATAGGGGGCAGTATTATAGTAGTTATATTCTTGTATATAGGGGGCAGTATTATAGTAGTTATATTCTTGTATATAGGGGGCAGTGTTATAGTAGTTATATTCTTGTATATAGGAGCAGTATTATAGTAGTTATATTCTTGTATATAGGAGGCAGTATTATAGTAGTTATATTCTTGTATATAGGAGCAGTATTATAGAAGATATATTCTTGTATATAGGAGGCAGTATTATAGTAGTTATATTCTTGTATATAGGGGGCAGTATTATAGTAGTTATATTCTTGTATATAGGGGGCAGTATTATAGTAGTTATATTCTTGTATATAGGAGCAGTATTATAGTAGTTATATTCTTGTATATAGGGGGCAGCATTATAGTAGTTATATTCTTATATAGGGGGCAGTATTATAGTAGTTATATGCTTGTATATAGAGGCAGTATTATAGTAGTTATATTCTTGTATATAGCGGACAGTATTATAGTAGTTATATTCTTGTGTATAGAAGCAGTATTATAGTAGTTATATTCTTGTATATAGGGGCAGTATTATAGGAGTTATATTCTTGTATATAGGAGGCAGTATTATAGTAGTTATATTCTTGTATATAGGGGGCAGTATTATAGTAGTTATATTCTTGTATATAGGGGCAGTATTATAGTGGTTATATTCTTGTATATAGGAGGCAGTATTATAGTAGTTATATTCTTGTATATAGGGGCAGTATTATAGTAGTTATATTCCTGTATATAGGGGCAGTATTATAGTAGTTATATTCCTGTATATAAGGGGGCAGTATTATAGTAGTTATATTCTTGTATATAGGGAGCAGTATTATAGTAGTTATATTCTTGTATATAGGGGCAGTATTATAGTAGTTATATTCTTGTACATAGGGGGCAGTATTATAGTAGTTATATTCTTGTATATAGGTGGCAGTACTATAGTAGTTATATTCTTGTATATAGGAGGCAGTATTATAGTAGTTATATTCTTGTATATAGGAGCAGTATTATAGTAGATATATTCTTGTATATAGGAGGCAGTATTATAGTAGTTATATTCTTGTATATAGGGGGCAGTATTATAGTAGTTATATTCTTGTATATAGGAGCAGTATTATAGTAGTTATATTCTTGTATATAGGAGCAGTATTATAGTAGTTATATTCTTGTATATAGGAGCAGTATTATAGTAGTTATATTCTTGTATATAGGGGGCAGTATTATAGTAGTTATATTCTTGTATATAGGGGGCAGTATTATAGTAGTTATATTCTTGTATATAGGAGCAGTATTATAGTAGTTATATTCTTGTATATAGGAGGCAGTATTATAGTAGTTATATTCTTGTATATAGGAGCAGTATTATAGTAGTTATATTCCTGTATATAGGGGCAGTATTATAGTAGTTATATTCCTGTATATAGGGGGGCAGTATTATAGTAGTTATATTCTTGTATATAGGGAGCAGTATTATAGTAGTTATATTCTTGTATATAGGGAGCAGTATTATAGTAGTTATATTCTTGTATATAGGGGCAGTATTATAGTAGTTATATTCTTGTATATAGGGGGCAGTATTATAGTAGTTATATTCTTGTATATAGGTGGCAGTACTATAGTAGTTATATTCTTGTATATAGGAGCAGTATTATAGTAGATATATTCTTGTATATAGGAGGCAGTATAGTAGTTATATTCTTGTATATAGGGGAGCAGTATTATAGTAGTTATATTCTTGTATATAGGGGGCAGTATTATAGTAGTTATATTCTTGTATATAGGAGCAGTATTATAGTAGTTATATTCTTGTATATAGGAGCAGTATTATAGTAGTTATATTCTTGTATATAGGAGCAGTATTATAGTAGTTATATTCTTGTATATAGGGGGAAGTATTATAGTAGTTATATTCTTGTATATAGGAGGCAGTATTATAGTAGTTATATTCTTGTATATAGGGGCAGTATAATAGTAGTTATATTCTTGTATATAGGAGCAGTATTATAGTAGTTATATTCTTATATATAGGAGCAGTATTATAGTAGTTATATTCTTGTATATACTAGGCAGTATTATAGTAGTTATATTCTTGTATATAGGAGCAGTATTATAGTAGTTATATTCTTGTATATAGGGGGCAGTATTATAGTAGTTATATTCTTGTATATAGGGGCAGTATTATAGTAGTTATATTCTTGTATATAGGGGAGCAGTATTATAGTAGTTATATTCTTTTATATAGGGGACAGTATTATAGTAGTTATATTCCTGTATATAGGGGCAGTATTATAGTAGTTATATTCTTTTATATAGGGGACAGTATTATAGTAGTTATATTCCTGTATATAGGGGCAGTATTATAGTAGTTATATTCTTGTATATAGGGGAGCAGTATTATAGTAGTTATATTCTTGTATATAGGGGGCAGTATTATAGTAGTTATATTCTTGTATATAGGAGCAGTATTATAGTAGTTATATTCTTGTATATAGGGGGCAGTATTATAGTAGTTATATTCTTGTATATAGGAGGCAGTATTATAGTAGTTATATTCTTGTATATAGGAGCAGTATTATAGTAGTTATATTCTTGTATATAGGGGGCAGTATTATAGTAGTTATATTCTTGTATATAGGGGGCAGTATTATAGTAGTTATATTCTTGTATATAGAGGGCAGTATTATAGTAGTTATATTCCTGTATATAGGGGCAGTATTCTAGTAGTTATATTCTTGTATATAGAAGCAGTATTATAGTAGTTATATTCTTGTATATAGAAGCAGTATTATAGTAGTTATATTCTTGTATATAGAAGCAGTATTATAGTAGTTATATTCTTGTATATAGGGAGCAGTATTATAGTAGTTATATTCTTGTATATAGGAGCAGTATTATAGTAGTTATATTCTTGTACATAGGGAGCAGTATTATAGTAGTTATATTCTTGTATATAGGGGCAGTATTATAGTAGGTATATTCTTGTATATAGGAGCAGTATTATAGTAGTTATATTCTTGTATATAGGGAGCAGTATTATAGTAGTTATATTCTTGTATATAGGGGCAGTATTATAGTAGTTATATTCTTGTATATAGGAGCAGTATTATAGTAGTTATATTCTTGTATATAGGGAGCAGTATTATAGTAGTTATATTCTTGTATATAGGGGGCAGTATTATAGTAGTTATATTCTTGTATATAGGAGCAGTATTATAGTAGTTATATTCTTGTATATAGGGGCAGTATTACAGTAGTTATATTCTTGTATATAGGAGCAGTATTATAGTAGTTATATTCTTGTATATAGGGGGCAGTATTATAGTAGTTATATTCTTGTATATAGGAGCAGTATTATAGTAGTTATATTCTTGTATATAGGAGCAGTATTATAGTAGTTATATTCTTGTATATAGGAGCATTATTATAGTAGTTATATTCTTGTATATAGGGTGCAGTATTATAGTAGTTATATTCTTGTATATAGGAGCATTATTATAGTAGTTATATTCTTGTATATAGGGTGCAGTATTATAGTAGTTATATTCTTGTATATAGGAGCATTATTATAGTAGTTATATTCTTGTATATAGGGTGCAGTATTATAGTAGTTATATTCTTGTATATAGGAGCATTATTATAGTAGTTATATTCTTGTATATAGGGGGCAGTATTATAGTAGTTATATTCTTGTATATAGGGGGCAGTATTATAGTAGTTATATTCTTGTATATAGGGGGCAGTATTATAG
Organism: Rhinoderma darwinii; assembly: GCF_050947455.1. Classification (NCBI taxonomy): domain Eukaryota; kingdom Metazoa; phylum Chordata; class Amphibia; order Anura; family Rhinodermatidae; genus Rhinoderma; species Rhinoderma darwinii. Next base: position 4,037,927 of record NC_134698.1, on the reverse strand, counting down.
TAGTTATATTCTTGTATATAGGGGGCAGTATTATAGTAGTTATATTCTTGTATATAGGAGCAGTATTATAGTAGTTATATTCTTGTATATAGGAGCAGTATTATAGTAGTTATATTCTTGTATATAGGAGCATTATTATAGTAGTTATATTCTTGTATATAGGGTGCAGTATTATAGTAGTTATATTCTTGTATATAGGAGCATTATTATAGTAGTTATATTCTTGTATATAGGGGGCAGTATTATAGTAGTTATATTCTTGTATACAGGAGCAGTATTATAGTAGTTATATTCTTGTATATAGGGGGCAGTATTATAGTAGTTATATTCTTGTATATAGGAGCAGTATTATAGTAGTTATATTCTTGTATATAGGGAGCAGTATTATAGTAGTTATATTCTTGTATATAGGGAGCAGTATTATAGTAGTTATATTCTTGTATATAGGGGGCAGTATTATAGTAGTTATATTCTTGTATATAGGAGCAGTATTATAGTAGTTATATTCTTGTATATAGGAGCAGTATTATAGTAGTTATATTCTTGTATATAGGGAGCAGTATTATAGTAGTTATATTCTTGTATATAGGGGCAGTATTATAGTAGTTATATTCTTGTATATAGGAGCAGTATTATAGTAGTTATATTCTTGTATATAGGAGCAGTATTATAGTAGTTATATTCTTGTATATAGGGGGCAGTATTATAGTAGTTATATTCTTCTATATAGGAGCAGTATTATAGTAGTTATATTCTTGTATATAGGAGCAGTATTATAGTAGTTATATTCTTGTATATAGGGGCATTATTATAGTAGTTATATTCTTGTATATAGGGGCAGTATTATAGTAGTTATATTCTTGTATATAGGGGGCAGTATTATAGTAGTTATATTCCTGTATATAGGGAGCAGTATTATAGTAGTTATATTCTTATATATAGGGGCAGTATTATAGTAGTTATATTCTTGTATATAGGGTTCAGTATTATAGTAGTTATATTCTTGTATATAGGGGGCAGTATTATAGTAGTTATATTCTTGTATATAGGGGGCAGTATTATAGTAGTTATATTCCTGTACATAGGGGGCAGCATATACATTACTGCTGGAAGAGTACACTTACCAAAGCCATCATTAGGACATGGAAGGTCCAAGGAAAAGCCTTCCGGCGGGGGTGGTTTGGAGTACGTTACTGCTATTCCAGATATTCTCAAGCTCTCCTTGAATTTCAGCAGAGTGTCCCTGATATAGGGGGGGACATGTTCGTTCATTATCAGACTCTTCCTTTATCTTTACAGATTGTTCTTTTTAGGAATTCAAAAAAACATTATTAGTCTTACTTGGTAAACAAGTTGCCCTCCAGCAGCACCATGTACGGAGGGGTTTGACCAGTCTCTAGTACCCAGGTTAGGTCTTCTTCCCTCTCCACCACATGAATCACTCCGGTGTCACCGTTCCTGGAGGCTGAAAAACAACAATGAAATGATGATACCCTGTGATGGCGCCGCTGGCATTGCCCACACAGGAAGGGATTGGCCGCACTACCACTGCTGGTCATGTTATGAAGTGATGCCCCGTGACCCTAGATGATCAGTACAGTCCGTATCATCATATTATCTGAGCGTCTATTGCCCATTGAATTTAAAAAAAACAATTCTGGATGCCAATCACGAACGACTGGCATTAGAGAGGTTGTGATCCAGCTTCCCACACGCTGGATGGTGAATAAACTTGTGTTACTATTTAAAATTTCACTCTGCGTTTTCTGTGTGTCAGTATTCACTGTTCTCGCATTCTATTCATGGATCAGGAAGTTCAGGATGAACCATGTAGTCATGCAGCAATAAGTAACACTGCATCTGTGGTCCCTATAGAGGAGTCACGCAGCGTTACAAGCGGCTACAGTTCACGCCAATGTAGATTTATATGCCGCTCAGGGTCAGGGGAAAGCTGAATATCTCTCCGGAGGACTCACACTGGCATCCTATTTGGTGGGTGGCGTTGAGGAGGCGGACGCAGGGGGCTGTGCTGTTCAATGAGATGTAAATCTTCCTCTCCACCGAACCTCCCCGACACAGAGCTGAAAAACAAACGCAACGGAGTGAAGAAGACGCGGAGGTCCACGGGTTATTATAGAGCGGGCGTGTAACAAGAGGAGCGGACAAAGATCAGAAAGACACGCAGAGGTCAAGAAATAGAATAGAATAATGCTCAACGGCGCCACCTGTGGGTGATGGTTAAACTGCAGCATTATTGTCACTGGGCAGCAACCGGGCGACCTGTGCCGATCACAAGATCTGTCACCACCTCCCCATAAGGAAACATTTATATCGTGCCCCCCACACAGTGTAATGCCCCCCCCCACACAGTGTAATGCCCCCCCCACACAGTGTAATGCCCCCCACACAGTCCCAATAGTGCCTAATAAATATAATAATAAGACATATACTCGCCTAACCCCGTTCCAACGATGAGTGGGGGGGGGGGGTCCTCTTCTCCTCCGATCTGTGCGGCCCGGCGCATATTTTCAGGCGGACTTCTGGCCTATACTGGCGTTTCAGAAATCTTATTGGTCCACGGTGTCCTCAATGGCCGTCTTATTTACTGCTTGTTTAGCCCCAATGCCCACGCTCCACGGCAAGCGGACAGTGCACGCCCAAGTGGTATATACATGGCTGATGGGGGTTATATACAGGGTTTATGGGGATTAGATACAGGGATGATGGCTGGCTGTTATTTACGCGGATGATGGGGGTCATAGACAGGAATAGTGGGGGTTATATATACAGGGATGATGGCGTGCTGGTATATACAGGGAAGATTGGGGTCCCTGTATATTACCCCATCTTCTTTATTTTCAACCCTCATCACCCCTGTATATATCAGTCAGCTATTATCCCTGTATATAACCCCCATCATCCCTGTATATAACCCCCATCATCCCTGTATATAACCCCCATCATCCCTGTATATAACCCCCATCATCCCTGTATATAACCCCCATCATCACCGTATATAACCCCGATCATCCCCGTATATAACCCCGATCATCCCCGTATATAATCCCGATCATCCCCGTATATAATCCCGATCATCCCCGTATATAATCCCGATCATCCCCGTATATAATCCCGATCATCCCCGTATATAATCCCCATCATCCCCGTATATAATCCCCATCATCCCTGTATATAATGCCCATCATCCCTGTATATAATCCCCATCATCCCTGTATATAATCCCCATCATCCCTGTATAAAATCCCGATTATACGTGTATATACAATTGGGGCAGGCACTGTCTGCTCGCCGTGGCACGTGGGCATTAAAGGGTTTTTCCCACAAGGGATATTTATGACATATCCGCAGGATATGTCATAAACGTCAGATAGACGCGAGTCCCACCTCTGGGACCAGCACCTGTCTCTAGAACGGGGCCCCCTAACCCCGTTTTAGCTTTATCTGCCATCGCTGCCCGTGGATATGTCAGAAATGTCCCTCGTGGGAAAACCCCTTTAAAGAGGCTCTGTCACCAGATAGGCGCTGCGATGTAGATTACAGTAACGTTTTTATTTTTAAAAAACGAGCATTTTTGGCCAAGTTATGACCATTTTTGTAGTTATGCAAATGAGGCTTGTAAAAGTCCAAGTGGGCGTGTATTATGTGCGTACATCGGGGTGTGTTTACTACTATTACTAGCTGGGCGTTGTGAATAGAAGTGTCATCCACTTCTCTTCACAACGCCCAGCTTCTGGCAGATCACGCTGTGACGTCACTCACAGGTCCTGCATCGTGTCGGCACCAGAGGCTACAGATGATTCTGCAGCAGCATCAGCATTAGCAGGTAAGTCGATCTGGATGATACTTCTCGTCAGAACGCCCAGCTAGTGAAAGTATTAAACACGCCCCGATGTACGCACATAATACACGCCCAGTTGTACTTTTACTTTTCAACACGCCCAGTTGTACTTTTGCAAGCCTCATTTGCATAACTACGAAAATGGTCATAACTTGGCCAAAAATGCTCGTTTTTTAAAAATAAAAACGTTACTGTAATCTACATTGCAGCGCCGATCACATGCAATAGCAGATAGGGGCTGCAAAATCTGGTGACAGCGCCTCTTTAAGGCTAAACAAGAAGTAAATAGGGCGAGCACTGAGGACCAATAAGCTGCCGGAGACGCCGATATATGGCAGGAGCGCAGCGGACTCTGAAAACGTGCGCGCTGAGCCCTGAGCGGCCGGGGATCGCATATATACAGGGACGACGGGGATCGCATATATACAGGGACGACGGGGATCGCATATATACAGGGACGACGGGGATCGCATATATACAGGGACGACGGGGATCGCATATATACAGGGACGACGGGGATCGCATATATACAGGGACGACGGGGATCGCATATATACAGGGACGACGGGGATCGCATATATACAGGGACGACGGGGATCGCATATATACAGGGACGACGGGGATCGCATATATACAGGGACGACGGGGATCGCATATATACAGGGACGACGGGGATCGCATATATACAGGGACGACGGGGATCGCATATATACAGGGACGACGGGGATCGCATATATACAGGGACGACGGGGATCGCATGTATACAGGGACGACATATATATACAGGGACGACGGGGATCGCATATATACAGGGACGACGGGGATCGCATATATACAGGGACGACGGGGATCGCATATATACAGGGACGACGGGGATCGCATATATACAGGGACGACATGTATACAGGGACGACATATATATACAGGGACGACGGGGATCGCATATATACAGGGACGACGGGGATCGCATATATACAGGGACGACGGGGATCACATATATACAGGGACGGTGGGGATCGCATATATATATATATATATATACAGGGCTGCGCATGCTTCGGCCTTGTTCACACGGAGTGTATTCCACGCGTCTTTGCGCCATTCAAGCTTCTCATTGACATTAGTGGGAAAAGGCATTGTGGTGCATACGATGCGGTTTTTTACGCTTGCGTGTTTAAGAAAAAAAACTGCGTTGCGTAAAAAATGAAGCGTCAGGTCAATCCTTAGTGCGTAAAACGCGCCTTATTCCCATAGTGAACGGGAGTCCTAATAACGCGCACAAAAAACGCACCGAAAGACGCCTGTACTTTAAAAAGCGCTTTGCAAAAAACACTAGCATTTTTGACGCGTTTACCCGTCATTTTTCTGAGCGCGGTGTGAACGAGGCCTATTAGTCCTAAAACGTTGTCCCTGGAAAGCCCCTTTCAATTTTGCTCCTATTCGGCCCCATATTGAAATGAGTGGAGAGCCGCCCGCAAGGGAGCGGAGCGAACACACCGGCTGGAGCGGTCACGGTCATTATAGAGCCGAAACGCGTAAGGTCCTGGAAGGAACATCACACGGGACCCCTCAAAGTCAATGGGATCGGTCTCTGCCGTCACGACGCCAGTGTGAACAGTCTTATAATAGCACAGCTCATCCTGACCGGTAGTAAATATAGGAATAAGACCCACGTGGGCCGTAGTCACTATTACAGGGGTTGCCCTATTAGGACACACGGGCGTCACATTCAGGACCCCCCTCTACGAGCTGTGATGTAAAAGGTGTCGTGTTTTATAAAATACAAGTCAGGAATTAGAGCTCTACATTGTGCCGTTCCTCTGTTATTCCTCCTGGAAATCTAAGCATAAAGTGACAACTGGGCGTTACCATTCCCACTAGTCATAGGGGCGTGTCCCTGCACTGATTGGACAGTGACAGTCTGTGTAGAAATTCACCCCCGACTGGTAACACCCAGTTGTCAAGTTATTTATACATTTCCAGGAGGAATAACAGAGGAACGGCACAATGTCGAGTTTTAAGAAAAGAGGTTTCAGAATTATTATTTCATGGGGAATATAATTATTTACTAGACGTCCGGAGAGGAGACCGGTCCTAATCTTATCGTGGGATCCCCCGTCACTATATACAGTCACTCACACATTTCACATAGATCACCTCTCACCTGCCAGCAGGATCACAGACACCCCCAGACTCCTCCACCGCGGCCAGGATCCCCCTTTCTCTCCAGCAGCCGCCATATTCACCATCCAGTACCTGCTTCCGCCCTACACTTTCTAACCGGAAGTCCGCGGGAGCGGCCATGATGACAAAAAGCGTGCGAGTTCCGCCAGTCACTTTCGTCACTTCCGCCCTTACTGCCCGACCGGAAAAGGAGCGGGAGAGGTGACCCGAACTTTGTGGTATCTCGGAGGACTGGTAATGCGCATGCGTAGAAAGAACTAACCTGGTCCAACGCGGCACTTCCGGTAGAGAGGGTGACGTGTGACGGCCGGGAGAGAAGACGCAGCAGAAACCGCGGAGGAGCCCGGACATGTTGACTAAATTCGAGACGAAATCTGCGCGGGTGAAAGGTATTGGGATGCCGACTGGACGGGAATGGGGGGGACGGGGTGAGGCCTGTGGAAGAAGCGCTGTATGACTGGGGGGCTGCTGGGCCGGTGTGCACCCCAAACCTTGACACATCACCCCAATATACTGGCGCTGCACACCCCATATCTGCAGGGACCTGATACCCCAATATTTCCAGGGGGCGGGGCTCATCTGTCTCCGACACCCCAAAATCCCTCCACAGCTCATGTGACACCCCAATATCCCCCCCAGGTGGGAGGTACTTACCTGCACAGGTGTTACCCCAATATCCCTGCACCCCCTTATTACCAGTCATTCAGGTGACACCCCAATATCCCGACCACAGTCCTTATCACAGCGGAGACCCCCAAACTTTCTGTGCCCCTCTCTGTCTGCAAGTGACACCTCAAAATCCCTACAGTTACACGTCACCTGCTCAGCTCACCCCAAAATCCCTCCAGAAGCGGCAGTGCCCCGTTATCCCCTCACAGCCGACACCCCAGAATCTCTGCTGGACTCCCCAACATCCCTGCACCCCCCGCTATTCCAGTCTATCTGAATAGACCCCCCAAATCCTCGTCTGCTTCCGTTTCTCTAAACTCCCGGTAGATCCCCGCCCGTCTGACACCCCAAAATCTACGCAGCCGCCTCTCACTACTTGTCTGTTAATCCAACACCCCCATATCTGTTATTTTCATAGATTGGACCCCCAGGACCCCCCCCCCCCCTCATAATGGAGCCGCTCCACAATCCGCATTTATGTTCAGCCGATCCCTTAACCCCTTCCCGCCGCAGCCATTTTTCAGATTTTCGTTTTTTCCTCCCCACCTTCCAGAAGCCATAACGTCTTTATTTTTCCGTCGATAAAGTCCTACGAGGGCTTGATGTTTGCGGGACGAGTTGTAGTTTTTCGTAGCGCCATTTATTTTGCCGTATAATGTACTAGGAAACGGGAAAAAAATTATTTGTGGGGTAGAAAATGAAAAACGGCGATTCCTCCATGGTTTTTCGCGCGCCGTTTTTACGGAATTCGCTGTGCAATTAAAACAACATGTTCTCTTTATTCTGCGGGTCAATACGATGACGGCGATACCAAATATGTGTCGTTTTTTCTATATTTTACTACTTTTACAAGTGTAAAAAAGGAAATGTATTTTGTGTCGCCAAATTCCGAGAGCCGTAACGTCTTTATTTTTCCGTCTATTAAGCGGTACGAGGACTTATATTTTGCGGGAGAAGCTGTAGGTTTTAATGATACGATTTTGGGGAACATTCGACGGTTTGATTTCTTTTTATTTAAATTTTTGTGGGAGATTAGGTGACAAAACAATAGAGATTCTGGCGTTTACGGTTTGTTTTTTTTTACCGCGTTCACCGTGCGAGTTAAATAACGATATATTGTGATAGTTCCGACTTTTACGGACGCGGCGATACCAATTATGTTTATTTACAGCACTTCAGGGGGAAAAGGGGGGTTTTGTTTTTTTTACTTTTTAATTTGACTTTTTTTTTTTGTACATAAAAAGAACAACTTTATTTACAGATTTTCACTTTTTTTTTTTCCCCCGGGGACTTGAACCAGCGATTTATATGTATACAATGTATTGCAGTTTATCATCATTCTGACAGGCCGGAGGCGGGGCTTAATAGGAGCACAAAGATGGCGGATCTGGGGGCCTTCATTAGGACACCCTCCCCCCCCCCCCTATTAGTCAGAGCCCATGGCCATGATCGTGCTGGAGGGCTCTAATGACTATTTTCGGGCCTTTAATGCCCCTTGGATTTAGGACATCCCTATAACTAGTTTATGGGTTCGGGGGAGCAGGACTGGTCGCTGAAATAGCGCAGTTCTCCTTTAACGCAGAAGATGTCCCTGTTATTGGTCAGTCTGCTGTACCGCAGTTCACTCCACCTGCGCAGTGTATATATAATCCTTCTTCATTTGCCGTTTCTCTCAGGCCTGAGCTTTCACCCTAAGCGGCCCTGGGTCCTCACCAGCCTGCACAATGGCGTCATCCAGCTGTGGGACTATCGCATGTGCACCCTGATCGACAAGTTTGATGAGCACGACGGTGAGTGGCGAGGGCTCTGCTGAGCGGGCGGCGGGCATGTGACGGGTACTGCGCTCTGATAACGACCCTTTGTCACTTCTTTCTCTGCGCCAGGCCCCGTCCGCGGCATCGATTTTCACAAGCAGCAGCCGCTCTTTGTCTCCGGGGGAGACGACTACAAAATAAAGGTGAGATTGTGGCAGAGAATGCCCCTGGGCACTGCCAGCTTCTATCTATCCATAGTACTAGACTGACACTGTATGTAGTAACCTCTGTCTGCCAGCAGGTGGCCTCGCAGAGGAGATAGAGGTAATGTATGGGGACCATACCTGCTACCAGGCTCGTGTTGTGGGGCACCCACTTATAATGTGTATGGGTACAGGTTCAGTTAATGTTATGTGACCCCCCCCCCCCCTGATATGAGGAAGACGAGGCTGCGTCCACAATCACTGGCGCCCGTTTTACTTACGCGATTTGTTTCCCGTAGGTCTGGAACTACAAGCTGCGACGTTGTCTCTTCACCCTCCTGGGTCACCTGGATTATATCCGCACCACTTTCTTCCATCATGTAAGTCCGAGCGGGTGGATGGTACATGAGATCAGCGGGTTTACGGGTCCCGTCAATCACCAGGCCAAAATCAAGGCGGAGTATCGTAGCCTCCAAATAAAGGATGTTGCAAAAATATTCACCCCCTTCCTGTATCGTGCGCGTGGGGTGTGAATATTTTTGCAGTGTTGCCGTACGGGGCATGTAATCCAAGGTGTCGTTATTTTGCAGTGTTGCCGTACGGGGCATGTGATCACAGGTGTCGTTATTTTGCAGTGTTGACGTACGGGGCATGTGATCACAGGTGTCGTTATTTTGCAGTCTTGCCGTACGAAGCGTGTGATCACAGGTGTCGTTATTGTGCCGTGTTGCCGTACGGAGCATGTGATCACAGGTGTCGTTATTTTGCAGTGTTGCTGTACGGGGCATGTGATCACAGGTGTCGTTATTTTGCAGTGTTGCTGTACGGGGCATGTGATCACAGGTGTCGTTTTTGTGCAGTGTTGCCGTACGGGGCATGTGATCACAGGTGTCGTTATTTTGCAGTGTTGCTGTACGGGGCATGTGATCACAGGTGTCGTTATTTTGCAGTGTTGCTGTACGGGGCATGTGATCACAGGTGTCGTTTTTGTGCAGTGTTGCCGTACGGGGCATGTGATCACAGGTGTCGTTATTTTGCAGTGTTGCTGTACGGGGCATGTGATCACAGGTGTCGTTATTTTGCAGTTTTGCCGTACGGGGCATGTGATCACAGGTGTCGTTATTTTGCAGGATTACCCCTGGATTCTCAGCGCCTCCGACGATCAGACCATCCGCATCTGGAACTGGCAGTCTCGCACCTGTGTCTGGTAAACCCCACAAAACCCAAATAAATAAATATATATATATAATCGCTATCATCCGCATCTCCTTTATGGTGGCGTTCGGGATCACTATTTAACCCCTTCCTGCTGCAGCCAATTTTCGTTTTTTCTTTTATTTCTTTTCCTCCCAGACTTCCAAAAACCATAACTTTATCATTTTCCTGTCGATGGTCGCGTACGAGGGTTTGTATTTTGCGGGACGAGTTGTCGATTTTCACTGCGCCATTTAATGCACTGCAAAACTGTTATTTGTGGCGGGAAATGAGCTAAAAATAACCGTACGGGCTAAATAACGTTATTGTAATAGTTCAGACTTTTACGGACGCGGCGATACCAATTATGTTATTTGTAACATTATAATTATTATTTTAATTTTTTTTTACTTTTTTTTTTTTTTTTGTTTTTTTTTGTACATTTAAATAAATCTTTATTCGAATGTGTATCTTTTTTTTTTTCCCCCGCAGCGTCCTGACCGGCCACAACCATTACGTGATGTGCGCGCAGTTCCACCCCTCCGAGGATCTGGTGGTGTCCGCCAGCTTGGACCAGACAGTGCGCGTTTGGGATATTTCTGGTGAGCTGCCCAGGTCGAGGGGGTCACCCGCGTGGTCGCCTCCCGCTCAAAACTGCAGAAGCTTAGAGCCCCGAAACAGACGAGATCGTTAACGGCGAGTGTTAGACCGCAACCGCGCACGGGCGCTGATGTCACCTTTAAAAAGTAGAAAAAAATAGTGACAGAATTGCAGCCTTCAGAGCTGAAATCTCCCAGCAATCCCAGATTCCTTTTGGTGATTTGCATTCTGGGAAGTTTCATCTTTATAGCAGGCACCTGATATAGGATCCTTGTACGATAGGAGCTGTTAGGGTGGTGTCTATCACCATGCTTGCTGACTGTTTCCACTAATAACTGGCTAAATTGTCAATGTAACTTTGGGGGTATATTACAGGCTCCTCATAAATTGCTATAAACAGCGGTGCTATCAGGGCAACCATCGTGAGTCTGAAACCCCCCCCTACACACAGTCCATTAATATGGAACTGCCCTTTAAGAGATTGACGTTGAGATACCATCTTTTAAAGGGGTTGTCTCATGATGTCATAGAGGGAGGTCCTGAGCTCGGGACTCTCCTCTCTGAGCCAGAACATAGCAGCTCCCGTTCCGGCGGCCTCATGTTAATGGCCGCCATGTAATTCTACATTTCCCCTCTAGGGGGCGCTGCAGGGTATATGCCTGGCTGGCGCGGGTTATTGCCCGGTATATCTCGACTTTCCGCTATAGATTTCTCTTCATTCTGATATTATAAAGAACCGTTTCCAATGGTAGGGATTGCCGATCCTTGTAGTTCGACTCTTAAAGGGAAACACGTCCATTTTTTTAAATTTCTTTTTAAACCTCAGTATAGATGAGCTGGTTGCCGTTTCCCTGCTCGGTCACGTCTCTCTTCTGCAGTTTTGAGTGAGGTTCTCCACCGTTCACATTTCGAAGTACACGGCAGATCCGACCAGTCGATGAGAGAATATGGCTGAGGCGGGGGAAGGGCGCCGAATCGGATTGTCTCGCCTCAGTCATAATCTTCCTGAACTTGGAGGGAACGCTTCTCCCCCCCCCCCCTTTTAACACTATCGCTGCCGTCTACCTCCCTCCTGATGTCTCGTAGCGGTCGATGCATGACGTGTTTAACCCTTTGTGAGCTGCGTGCAGGTGATAGAGAGGGCGGCTTGTAATCAGATAGCCGCAGAGCCTGACCGATACTAACATGCCACTATCGGAGCTCTTATAATGAGATTTGCTTCAAGGGGATGTCCATTTTGGTTAACCTGTGTTGTGGTGCTGTATCGGGGCATATGAAGGTGTAAGGAATGGGGGGGGGTGAGTAACAGCGGAGCCGGAACATTAATACGTTACGTAGATCAACCCCCTTAAATTAGAGGGTCACCAGGACAGGCCCCATCTAATAGTTTTCCTAATAATGCCCAACTAGATGGCGCTGTTGCTAAATTTTTCTCCCATTGGGGCTGGAAAATCGTGTCCCATACGCCCTCCCCTGTTTGGTGGCCGATTCTCTTGAACGCCTTTTTGACATCTTCCAAACTATTACAATATAATGTTATAAAACCCGCAGGGCGAACGCCATAATAAAAAAAAAATGGAAGCCATTTTTTTTTTTTGGTCACTTCATCTCCCACAAAGAATTGAATAAAAAGTGATCAAAAAGTCTCACATACCCCAAAATGATACCAATGGAAGCGACGGCTCGCCCCGCAAAAAATAAGCCCTCACACCGCTCAATTGCCGAAAAAAAATGGCCCCCGCAATATGGCGACGGAAAATAAAGTCGGTTTTTAACAATGAGTTTTTTCCTATTAAAAAAAACAACAAACTATAGAAATTTGGTATCGCCGTAATCGTATCGGCCCGCAGAATAAAGTGCCCGCGTAAGACTATATTGAAGATGGGAATCCGAAAAATGTCTGCGACGGGAAGGGGTTAAAGGGACTGCAATGCTTCAGAAGACCCCCCTAAGGGAGGGAGCCCAGATCAAGGCTCCCCCTAATCTCCATTCAGGTTTACAGGCAGAGGGGTGACTTGGGGAGGACCCGGTGCTATCCCCAATGTAGGGCGCACCCCCTGCTGCAGGGTAAAGTGCGGGGTTCCTCCGCAGCTCCTCACAGGGGGGGTCCCGGCCGCACTCTCATCCCGCATGTTGTGTCGCGTTTCTATCGCCATGATCTGGACTAATCCGTTTTTCTTGCTGTGGATTTTAAACGCATGCCTGTCCCGCAATAACCACGTAACAGAAGTATTAACCCCCCTCCCAAGTCCGCGCCGCGCGCTGGTCCGTCCCACGTGTCATCGCCGCCCCCCTTTATTTGTGCAGTCGCAGACATTTTCCATTCATGCAGCTGCGGTGTCTCCGCCTCTCCACCCGCCATGTTTTACCGCCTTCCATTCATCCAAGCCAAGGGACGTCCCGTCTAAAGGAAGAACCGGGGCTCCTACATCTCCGCCTACTGAGGGGCCCCCTGTATATCGGGGGGGCAGGACTTGGCTGGAAATAACCTGGTTGAGGGGGGGGCCATTATTTAAAGGGGTTTATATAATTAAAGCTTAAAAGTTCTGCAACTTTTTAATGTACTTTTGCCCTTTACAACAGGTCTGCTTGCTGTCAGTGAATAGGAGCATTCTTCTTCTTTACCGAAAACCCGTCCAGATCGGATACTTGTCACAGCTGAGGGTTCGTTACAATTGTAGCCAGTCTAGACAATCCTCTGTGAGCTAAACACACATCTCTCTCCTGTCCTGATAGTTTGTTACAATGTATCCGTCTGGAGGGTTGTGTCGGCTGGATACAATAGTAACAAACCCTCAGCTGTGACGAGTATTAGGTCTGTATGAGGGGTATTCAGACGCTGGATTGGAACAATAAGTGTTCCCGTTCACTGACCGCAAGCAGATATCTTGTAAATGGCAAGGAATAAAAAGACAGAGAGCGGAGGAGCCCTTTAAGGCTCGTGACCCCCCAGGAGGTTTGTGTCCACGGCTATGGACAGACGTCTTAGTAATGGTGAGTGTGGCCGGGGGAGTCCGGCGGGGTTGTGCTGTGAGAACAGTGATCAGACAACAGGGGGCGCTATAATTTGGGATTCTATAATGACCATAAACCTATTACTATTGTCCCTGCTGATTAACCCGTCAATCCTTTACTCTCCTCCCGCGGAAAGGCCTAAGAAAGAAGAACCTGTCTCCGGGGGCGGTGGAGACCGACGTCCGTGGAATCACCGGGGTTGACTTATTTGGGACCACCGATGCTGTGGTCAAGCACGTTCTGGAGGTTTGTACAGCCGTGTGTAGAAATCACCCTATACGGGCCCCCCCCCCCCTCAAACATGGGGGGGACATGAACTTGCTGCAATCTGGCAGTCACCCTATAAAAAGAAAGGGTTGCCCAGAATTTTAAAAAAATAGCTACTTCCAAAAACGGCGCCACACCTGTACACAGGTTGTGTGTGGTATTACAGCTCGGCTACATTCACTTCAATTGTGCTGAGCTGCAATACCAGTCGCAACCCATGGACAGGGGTGGCGCTGTTTTTTGGAAGAAAGCCGCCATGTTTTTCTAATCCTGGACACTGTCTTAATAGGAGTTCACAGCGTCCGCTGATTCCCCCCAGGATGCTGCCGTCCGCATCTAGCAGGGGGACTCCAGTGTGAGGTCGTCGCCCCATTAGGGCATACCACAAAGGCTTGTCTGCAGCCAGATCATTCTTCAAACTTTTATTCTGTATAATTCCGATAATCAGGAATATATATTCAGGGGTGCTGAACCATCAGGGGGGCATACACACGTCGGCTGGTAAACTAGCAATGGTGTGGACGTCTTTATAACCCACTATAGACCCACCAAATGCCAGACGGTCAGCAGAATTTACCTAATCCGGCATGGGATTATTTTTGTTACGTGCTGGATTATCAGGCTTTCCAGACGGAGGTGCCAAATTCAAGGACTTTTACTGTATTGTTTGATATTAAAACTCGACACTTCCCCTTTAAAAATTCCCCCTCGATCAGAGATCACACACGATCAGAGATCACACACGATCAGAGATCACACACGATCAGAGATCACACACGATCAGAGATCACACACGATCAGAGATCACACACGATCAGAGATCACACACGATCAGAGATCACACACGATCAGAGATCAGAGTCCACACGATCCGAGTCATCCATAGGTTAAGGTATATGAATAGGTTATTTTCTTTTCTCTTCCTGATAGGGACATGACCGTGGGGTTAACTGGGCGGCTTTCCACCCCACCATGCCCTTAATTGTGTCTGGGGCAGATGACCGCCAAGTCAAGATCTGGAGGATGAACGGTAAGTGCCCACTCCCCCTTTGTTCACCTGTGTCTTAATAGGCGGGGCCACAAAACCACCGCCTCCAGCGGATAGATCCTCTTAAAGGGCCCCCCCAGCAATTTGAAGTATTGTCTGTATTTGGGATGCATGCTGGGTAATGCTGACTCTGCGAAACGGATGGAGACGAGCTTGAAATTGGATTCACCTTTGTATCTCTGTTTTCCAGAATTTGGTGTGCCCCCTACAGGCCAGTTCTCAGTAGACATGACTAGAGGTGTCGGCACGCATGCTT
This sequence comes from Rhinoderma darwinii, assembly GCF_050947455.1. NCBI lineage: Eukaryota > Metazoa > Chordata > Amphibia > Anura > Rhinodermatidae > Rhinoderma > Rhinoderma darwinii. Next base: position 4,022,878 of record NC_134698.1, on the reverse strand, counting down.
GCTGCTCTGTGTAGTATGTGTGTTTTGGGTACAGATCGTTGTAGTTTTACTGACCTCCGCCACCCCTTATAATCTGCTCCCACTAAACCCCCGTCTACGGTGCCGGTTTGGGGATGCCCCTCCCCCTGTGAGTTTCTTTAGCCATTCAGCGGAGCTGAGATGGGTCACATGACATCCTCATGGGGTAGGAATTACAGGAAGTAATCACACCCTACTTCACCCAGATGCCCTATTTGAAAGGTCCTCTGCCGAGTGTACTTCCCCTTTAAGTACACGTAAAGAGGGCGGAGTCACCCGGGGGCAGTAACACTACAGACGCCCTGTTTGCTGCAGTGGTATCATGGGGTTTTACCTGCTTTTATATGTGGCTAGCACCGGCCTCCCCCTCCTCTGCTGCTGTTTAGTACGTGTGTGAGTTCTGCAGTGACAGGTTGTCTTTTGATTTAGAACTATAACTCCCAGCATGCTTTGCTACTTCCTGCATAACTAAAGGTCATTTAGTTATATAATAATTAGACTTTTGGCCCTAATAGGGTTGTACAGGATTAGGAAAACGTGCTGCTTTCTTCCAGAAACAGCGCCAGACCTGTCAATGGGTCGAGGCTGGTATTACAACTCAGCTCCATTCACTTCAATGTAACTCAGGATCCGTTCAGGATAATGGATGTACACAGTGACTCCACCAGCAGAATAGTGAGTGCAGCTCTGGAGTATAATACAGGATGTAACTCGGGATCAGTACAGGATAAGTAATGTAATGTATGTACACAGTGACTCCACCAGCAGAATAGTGAGTGCAGCTCTGGAGTATAATACAGGATGTAACTCGGGATCAGTACAGGATAAGTAATGTAATGTATGTACACCGTGACTCAACCAGCAGAATAGTGAGTGCAGCTCTGGAGTATAATACAGGATATAACTCAGGGTCAGTACAGGATAAGTAATGTAATGTATGTACACAGTGACTTCACAAGAAGAATAGTGAGTGCAGCTCTGGAGTATAATACAGGATATAACTCAGGGTCAGTACAGGATAAGTAATGTAATGTATGTACACAGTGACTCCACCAGCAGAATAGTGAGTGCAGCTCTGGAGTATAATACAGGATGTAACTCAGGATCAGTACAGGATAAGTAATGTAATGTATGTACACAGTGACTCCACCAGCAGAATAGTGAGTGCAGCTCTGGAGTATAATACAGGATATAACTCAGGATCAGTACAGGATAAGTAATGTAATGTATGTACACAGTGACTCCACCAGCAGAATAGTGAGTGCAGCTCTGGAGTATAATACAGGATGTAACTCAGGATCAGTACAGGATAAGTAATGTAACGTTATGTACACAGTGATTCCACCAGCAGAATAGTGAGTGCAGCTCTGGAGTATAATACAGGATGTGACTCAGGATCAGTACAGGATAAGTAATGTAATGTATATACACAGTGACTCCACCAGCAGAATAGTGAGTGCAGCTCTGGAGTATAATACAGGATATAACTCAGGATCAGTACAGGATAAGTAATGTAATGTATGTACACAGTGACTCCACCAGCAGAATAGTGAGTGCAGCTCTGGAGTATAATACAGGATATAACTCAGGATCAGTACAGGATAAGTAATGTATGTACACAGTGACTCCACCAGCAGAATAGTGAGTGCAGCTCTGGAGTATAATACAGGATGTAACTCAGGATCAGTACAGGAGAAGTAATGTATGTACACAGTGACTCCACCAGCAGAATAGTGAGTGCAGCTCTCGAGTATAATACAGGATGTAACTCCGGATCAGTACAGGATAAGTAATGTAATGTATATACACAGTGACTCCACCAGCAGAATAGTGAGTGCAGCTCTGGAGTATAATACAGGATGTAACTCAGGATCAGTACAGGATAAGTAATGTATGTACACTGTGACTCCACCAGCAGAATAGTGAGTGCAGCTCTGGAGTATAGTACAGGATCAGTCATGTACACAGTGACTCGTTTCTTGTAGATGACTTCTATATGGTAAATATTAGTTGCTCTGTTTGGATGGGGGATTATCGGGATATGCTGTATATTTGGTATCGGGAACCTCTAGAACCTGCATGAGCTTCTTGTAGAACATTAGAGCTTGGAGTTGTTGGGTTTCATCTCGCCATTTGTCTGACTACTTCATCTGGTGCAGAGTCCAAGGCCTGGGAAGTGGACACCTGTCGAGGACATTACAACAACGTCTCCTGCGCCGTCTTCCACCCTCGTCAGGAGCTGATCCTGAGTAACTCCGAGGATAAAAGCATCCGCGTCTGGGACATGTCAAAGAGGTGAGCAGCAGCTGTTACTCGTATTTATAGTCACACGTTACTCTGACCTGTGTATAGTCACTGACGTATTCAACTGAGGACGGGATCCTGCAGCTTCTATGTCCTGTGATGCATAGAAGCTGCAGAAGTGTCAGATTCCCGATTAAAGCAACTTCACTGTTTTATTATATTTTTCTCGATAGTAAATCTTTAGAGGGGACAGAAATCTACACAAGGGATTTCATCATCTCCCATCTGATTCTTTTTTATTTTTTTTAGAACCGGAGTCCAGACCTTCCGCAGGGATCATGACCGCTTCTGGGTCCTGGCCGCTCACCCCAACCTCAACCTCTTTGCAGCAGGTAAGATGCATTTTACGGCTTCTCACTGGGAACACAGACATTTAACCCTACAAGACTGGGGTCTCCAATGTGTGGCTCTCCAGCTGTTGCAGAACTACAACTCCCAGCATGGTATGCTCAGGATTGTAGTCTTCAGCTAGAAAGCCTCAGGATTGGGGGGGGACACTATTCTAAGGTGAGTTTCAGTCACTGACACATATCTGATTTGGTTTCTATTCCCTGACAGGCCATGATGGAGGAATGATTGTATTTAAGCTGGAGAGGGAGCGCCCCGCTTACGCCGTTCACGGTAACATCTTGTACTATGTGAAGGACCGCTTCCTGCGACAACTAGACTTCAACAGCTCTAAGGACGTGGCCGTGATGCAGCTCAGGAGGTACGAGGCACCGGGGGACCCCGATGAGCCGCACGTGAAGCTTAATCATTCCATATCGAAACGTTCTGCAACTTTCGAACAGACTTTGTGCGCCTATTTCTCACCATTTTCAAGATCTACACTTGCTGTCAGTGAATGTAAACATTCTTGTCCGGTTTACAGCGGTCCTGACTTGATGCTTGTCACAGCTGGGGGTTTGTTACAAATGTATCCAGTGCAGCCTAGACTCCAGACTGACCGTGAAATGGCAACAGTCTATAAGGGCGGTGTTTAGTGGATTGTCACAATTGTAGCAAACTCTCAGCTGTGAGAAGTATTAGGTCTGGCCTAGTTTACAAGAATGTTAAGTCACAAACAGCAAGCAGAGATCTTGACAGCGATGAGGAATTGGAACAGAATGTATTTTTATAAAGCTGCAGAACTACTCGTTCTATTACGATTCAGCGTCCTTCGTATAACACCCCCGGCGGTAACGCAGCGTATAGAGAATCGGAATCGACCGCTTCGGTCTGATCTCTTCTGATTGTGGTTATTTTTTCAGCGGCTCCAAGTTCCCAGTGTTCAATATGTCCTATAACCCCGCCGAAAACGCCGTCCTGCTCTGCACGGTAAGAAATAGATCGTTTGTGGAATTGTCCTAATGGCAGAGGGAGTTAACTCGTCTGACATTTCTCAAGATATCTGCTGGTTGTTGCCATTCACTGCCAGCAAGCAGAGATCTTGAAAATGGAAGGGACCTTCTGAAAAGTATTATTGATTAGTCCCATTGGGGGTAGCGCTCCACTTGATATTCTAATAATTGTTTGGTTTTTGGGCAGAGGGCGAGTAACCTGGAGAACAGCACGTACGACCTGTACACCATCCCCAAGGACTCCGACTCCCAGAATCCCGATGGTAAGGCACATTGTCGATCGTGGTATTACTTGTAGGTGTGAAATACATAGAACGGTAAAGGGAATTCTTCTTGTGCTTTGCTTGGAAAGTGGTGTCGTCTTTGGAGTTCGGACGCACAATTTGGGTTGGAAACAGTCAGCAAGCTGGTCGTCGGACACACCCCAGACGGAAAATTCTGTCACAGAAAGTGATAACGTATTGCTAGGATATGCTATAAATTTTTGATCGGTGGGGGCCCCAACTGATCCAGAGATTGAAGGAGCTGCAGCATTGCATCCCCTTCAAAGTTCTTCCCTGCACAGCCGCGCCCCGGCCTCCGACTGTGCACGACCCTATTTAATTTAATAGGTCCGCGCTGTAGTTCCCTGGACAGCGGGTGGCCGGGAGCGCTGCTGTACAGGGGAAAACGGTGAAGGGGCCCCCCTTCATTATAAGGATCGGTGGGTGTCCCAGAGGACGGACCCTCGCCAATCAGAAAGTGATGGCATATCCTAGCGGGAGTAACCCTTTAAGGCCCTGTTCACACTGATGGTTTTTTGACTCTGAAGCGTCATGCCCTTTCTTCAGGCGTTTCCATCTCTGACCTCCTAGTGACATCAATGGGAGGCAGAGAAAGCAGTTTTCGCTGCGTTTTTTTTTGCCCGCGGCGCTCAATGGCTGTGACCGAAAAACACAAAGTGCCGGCCGGTCAAAATCTGCCTCAAAGTTCCTGAAGGAAGTCGTTTTTCCCCTGTGTAAAGATTACATTTCCCGAAATGCAAATGACCAGACACTGAACACGCAGAGACTGCTGAGAGATTTCAGCTCTGAAGCTTGCAGGAGTGTGAATGCAGCTCTGGAGTATAACACAGGCTGTAACTCTACCCGGCAGCACCTTTCTATAGAGAACAGTGGGGGTTACAGCTCGTAGACCTCCGCCAGTGATGGGAACGGTTCCTCTGCATTATTCATAACCTCCTCCTCTACCCACAGCCCCAGAAGGGAAGCGCTCCTCCGGACTGACGGCGGTGTGGGTGGCTCGGAATAGGTTTGCGGTCCTGGATCGCATGCATTCAGTGAGTGGCGTTACTATTCGTTTTTCACCGATTTTTCTTATTGGGCTCCTGCCTCAGCCGCCTCTTCTACTTCTCCCCGGCAGATCCTCATCAAGAACTTGAAGAATGAAATCACCAAGAAGGTCCAGGTGCCAAACTGCGATGAGATTTTTTACTCCGGAACCGGGAACCTGCTCCTCCGAGACGCCGATTCCATCACCTTGTTCGATGTGCAGCAGAAACGGTAAAGACTTAAAGGGGATCTCCACAATATAAGGGCAATAAGAGACGGAGACGGTCCTGGTGTAAGTCCTGCCAAGTCTGTCCCCTCTCTGCCCTCCGCACCGTAACGGCACAGAGCGTCAGTGTGGTGTCCTAATAATTATACTAGTGAGCGCAACTGCGTTAGGTAAACCCCCCCAGTGCTTAATGAGGGTATCCACTTTGGACAGCTTCTAATTGTTTACAATAAACTGTCCTTCTGCTGGGACCTCCAGTGATCGGCTGTGATCTGTGGGGAAACCTGGCAGGAAGTGTTCAGTTTCCCTGCAGCGCCACCACAGGGGAAATGAAGTATTACACAGTGTTCATACATATCAATGTGTTGTCTGTCTAATACAGGACAGGTCCTCCAGAGACGCTCTATGTAACCGCTCTCCACTCTGACCAAGAGATGAGGGTCCTGAACCCCCTAATAGGGTGGATGACCATGGGTTTTCTAAACCGGACAACCCCTTTAAGAGGTGATCCGAAAAGTAGTTCCTGGTTCTGTGGAGTCACATGGTGTATATCATGATCCCTCTAAGCCAGTCAGCCGCTCTGAAAAGGATCACGTGACCCCCCCCCCAATTAAAGTTCCATTTCTCCCCATACAGAACTCTTGCATCCGTGAAGATCTCCAAAGTGAAGTACGTGATTTGGTCTTCGGACATGTCTCACGTGGCTCTTCTGGCCAAACACGGTGAGTTCCTGCTGCTCTCCGGTATAGCCAACAACGTGGTCGTGCCCGGTGTGCCACAGCCGTACATTGCCCGGGGGTCCGCAGGCGTGGGCATCACTATATCTATCTGACTCGTCCCCTGTCATCCATCCGCAGCCATTATGATCTGCAACAGAAAGCTGGAGTCTCTGTGTAACATCCACGAGAACATCCGAGTGAAGAGCGGAGCGTGGGATGAGAGCGGAGTGTTCATCTACACCACCAGCAACCACATCAAATACGCCCTCACCTCTGGGTATGTCCCGAGGCTGGTCCTGATGGAACCGCTTCATCAATCTGCATGAGGACTGTGGGCGAGGACGGAGGGTCCGTCTAATTGTTTAATGTCCGCACTCTTTATTGTGTCACTTCAGAGACTATGGGATCATCCGGACCCTCGATCTGCCCATTTATATCACACGAGTGAAGGGCAACAGCGTTTACTGTCTGGACCGGGAGTGTCGCCCGCGGGTGCTCACTATCGACCCGACAGAATTCAAGTTCAAGTTGGCGCTGATTAACAGAAAGTATGATGAGGTAGGTTCAGGCTGAGGTAGTCTCTGTTTCCTGTGGGGGAGGGTGAATAGGTTGTCCCTGTGTCGAGGGGGGGGGAACTATGTTGTCGCTGGTCCCTGTGTCGGGGGGAGGCCGAGGTTGTCGCTGGTCCCTGTGTCGGAGGGGAGGCCGAGGTTGTCGCTGGTCCCTGTGTCGGAGGGGAGGCCGAGGTTGTCGCTGGTCCCTGTGTCGGAGGGGAGGCCGAGGTTGTCGCTGGTCCCTGTGTCGGAGGGGAGGCCGAGGTTGTCCATGGTCCCTGTGTTGGGGAGGGTGTGAGGTTGTCCCTGTGTTGGGGGGATGCAAGGTTTTCCCTGGTCCCTGTGTTGGGGGGGCGAGGTTGTCCCTGTGTCGGGGAGTGGCGAGGTGGTCCCTGTGTTGGGTGAGAGAGGGCGAGGTGGTCCCTGTGTTGGGTGAGAGAGGGCGAGGTGGTCCCTGTGTTGGGTGAGAGAGGGCGAGGTGGTCCCTGTGTTGGGTGAGAGAGGGCGAGGTGGTCCCTGTGTTGGGTGAGAGAGGGCGAGATGGTCCCTGTGTTGGGTGAGAGAGGGCGAGGTGGTCCCTGTGTTGTGGGGCGAGGTGGTCCCTGTGTTGTGGGGCGAGGTGGTCCCTGTGTTGGATGAGGTGGCCCCTGTGTTGGGTGAGAGGGCGAGGTGGTGCCTGTGTTGGGTGAGAGAGGGCGAGGTGGTCCCTGTGTTGGGTGAGAGAGGGCGAGGTGGTCCCTGTGTTGGGTGAGAGAGGGCGAGGTGGTCCCTGTGTTGGGTGAGAGAGGGGGCGAGGTGGTCCCTGTGTTGGGTGAGAGAGGGCGAGGTGGTCCCTGTGTTGGGTGAGAGAGGGCGAGGTGGTCCCTGTGTTGGGTGAGAGAGGGCGAGGTGGTCCCTGTGTTGGGTGAGAGAGGGCGAGGTGGTCCCTGTGTTGGGTGAGAGAGGGCGAGGTGGTCCCTGTGTTGGGTGAGAGAGGGCGAGGTGGTCCCTGTGTTGGGTGAGAGAGGGCGAGGTGGTCCCTGTGTTGGGTGAGAGAGGGCGAGGTGGTCCCTGTGTTGGGTGAGAGAGGGCGAGGTGGTCCCTGTGTTGGGTGAGAGAGGGCGAGGTGGTCCCTGTGTTGGGTGAGAGAGGGCGAGGTGGTCCCTGTGTTGGGTGAGAGAGGGCGAGGTGGTCCCTGTGTTGGGTGAGAGAGGGCGAGGTGGTCCCTGTGTTGGGTGAGAGAGGGCGAGGTGGTCCCTGTGTTGGGTGAGAGAGGGCGAGGTGGTCCCTGTGTTGGGTGAGAGAGGGCGAGGTGGTCCCTGTGTTGGGTGAGAGAGGGCGAGGTGGTCCCTGTGTTGGGTGAGAGAGGGCGAGGTGGTCCCTGTGTTGGGTGAGAGAGGGCGAGGTGGTCCCTGTGTTGGGTGGGAGAGGGCGAGGTGGTCCCTGTGTTGGGTGAGAGAGGGCGAGGTGGTCCCTGTGTTGGGTGAGAGAGGGCGAGGTGGTCCCTGTGTTGGGTGAGAGAGGGCGAGGTGGTCCCTGTGTTGGGTGAGAGAGGGCGAGGTGGTCCCTGTGTTGGGTGAGAGAGGGCGAGGTGGTCCCTGTGTTGGGTGAGAGAGGGCGAGGTGGTCCCTGTGTTGGGTGAGAGAGGGCGAGGTGGTCCCTGTGTTGGGTGAGAGAGGGCGAGGTGGTCCCTGTGTTGGGTGAGAGAGGGCGAGGTGGTCCCTGTGTTGGGTGAGAGAGGGCGAGGTGGTCCCTGTGTTGGGTGAGAGAGGGCGAGGTGGTCCCTGTGTTGGGTGAGAGAGGGCGAGGTGGTCCCTGTGTTGGGTGAGAGAGGGCGAGGTGGTCCCTGTGTTGGGTGAGAGAGGGCGAGGTGGTCCCTGTGTTGGGTGAGAGAGGGCGAGGTGGTCCCTGTGTTGGGTGAGAGAGGGCGAGGTGGTCCCTGTGTTGGGTGAGAGAGGGCGAGGTGGTCCCTGTGTTGGGTGAGAGAGGGCGAGGTGGTCCCTGTGTTGGGTGAGAGAGGGCGAGGTGGTCCCTGTGTTGGGTGAGAGAGGGCGAGGTGGTCCCTGTGTTGGGTGAGAGAGGGCGAGGTGGTCCCTGTGTTGGGTGAGAGAGGGCGAGGTGGTCCCTGTGTTGGGTGAGAGAGGGCGAGGTGGTCCCTGTGTTGGGTGAGAGAGGGCGAGGTGGTCCCTGTGTTGGGTGAGAGAGGGCGAGGTGGTCCCTGTGTTGGGTGAGAGAGGGCGAGGTGGTCCCTGTGTTGGGTGAGAGAGGGCGAGGTGGTCCCTGTGTTGGGTGAGAGAGGGCGAGGTGGTCCCTGTGTTGGGTGAGAGAGGGCGAGGTGGTCCCTGTGTTGGGTGAGAGAGGGCGAGGTGGTCCCTGTGTTGGGTGAGAGAGGGCGAGGTGGTCCCTGTGTTGGGTGAGAGAGGGCGAGGTGGTCCCTGTGTTGGGTGAGAGAGGGCGAGGTGGTCCCTGTGTTGGGTGAGAGAGGGCGAGGTGGTCCCTGTGTTGGGTGAGAGAGGGCGAGGTGGTCCCTGTGTTGGGTGAGAGAGGGCGAGGTGGTCCCTGTGTTGGGTGAGAGAGGGCGAGGTGGTCCCTGTGTTGGGTGAGAGAGGGCGAGGTGGTCCCTGTGTTGGGTGAGAGAGGGCGAGGTGGTCCCTGTGTTGGGTGAGAGAGGGCGAGGTGGTCCCTGTGTTGGGTGAGAGAGGGCGAGGTGGTCCCTGTGTTGGGTGAGAGAGGGCGAGGTGGTCCCTGTGTTGGGTGAGAGAGGGCGAGGTGGTCCCTGTGTTGGGTGAGAGAGGGCGAGGTGGTCCCTGTGTTGGGTGAGAGAGGGCGAGGTGGTCCCTGTGTTGGGTGAGAGAGGGCGAGGTGGTCCCTGTGTTGGGTGAGAGAGGGCGAGGTGGTCCCTGTGTTGGGTGAGAGAGGGCGAGGTGGTCCCTGTGTTGGGTGTGAGAGGGCGAGGTGGTCCCTGTGTTGGGTGTGAGAGGGCGAGGTGGTCCCTGTGTTGGGTGAGAGAGGGCGAGGTGGTCCCTGTGTTGGGTGAGAGAGGGCGAGGTGGTCCCTGTGTTGGGTGAGAGAGGGCGAGGTGGTCCCTGTGTTGTGGGGCGAGGTGGTCCCTGTGTTGGATGAGGTGGCCCCTGTGTTGGATGAGGTGGCCCCTGTGTTGGGTGAGAGGGCGAGGTGGTGCCTGTGTTGGGTGAGAGAGGGCGAGGTGGTCCCTGTGTTGGGTGAGAGAGGGCGAGGTGGTCCCTGTGTTGGGTGAGAGAGGGGGCGAGGTGGTCCCTGTGTTGGGTGAGAGAGGGGGCGAGGTGGTCCCTGTGTTGGGTGAGAGAGGGCGAGGTGGTCCCTGTGTTGGGTGAGAGAGGGCGAGGTGGTCCCTGTGTTGGGTGAGAGAGGGCGAGGTGGTCCCTGTGTTGGGTGAGAGAGGGCGAGGTGGTCCCTGTGTTGGGTGAGAGAGGGCGAGGTGGTCCCTGTGTTGGGTGAGAGAGGGCGAGGTGGTCCCTGTGTTGGGTGAGAGAGGGCGAGGTGGTCCCTGTGTTGGGTGAGAGAGGGCGAGGTGGTCCCTGTGTTGGGTGAGAGAGGGCGAGGTGGTCCCTGTGTTGGGTGAGAGAGGGCGAGGTGGTCCCTGTGTTGGGTGAGAGAGGGCGAGGTGGGCCCTGTGTTGGGTGAGAGAGGGCGAGGTGGTCCCTGTGTTGGGTGAGAGAGGGCGAGGTGGTCCCTGTGTTGGGTGAGAGAGGGCGAGGTGGTCCCTGTGTTGGGTGAGAGAGGGCGAGGTGGTCCCTGTGTTGGGTGAGAGAGGGCGAGGTGGTCCCTGTGTTGGGTGAGAGAGGGCGAGGTGGTCCCTGTGTTGGGTGAGAGAGGGCGAGGTGGTCCCTGTGTTGGGTGAGAGAGGGCGAGGTGGTCCCTGTGTTGGGTGAGAGAGGGCGAGGTGGTCCCTGTGTTGGGTGAGAGAGGGCGAGGTGGTCCCTGTGTTGGGTGAGAGAGGGCGAGGTGGTCCCTGTGTTGGGTGAGAGAGGGCGAGGTGGTCCCTGTGTTGGGTGAGAGAGGGCGAGGTGGTCCCTGTGTTGGGTGAGAGAGGGCGAGGTGGTCCCTGTGTTGGGTGAGAGAGGGCGAGGTGGTCCCTGTGTTGGGTGAGAGAGGGCGAGGTGGTCCCTGTGTTGGGTGAGAGAGGGCGAGGTGGTCCCTGTGTTGGGTGAGAGAGGGCGAGGTGGTCCCTGTGTTGGGTGAGAGAGGGCGAGGTGGTCCCTGTGTTGGGTGAGAGAGGGCGAGGTGGTCCCTGTGTTGGGTGAGAGAGGGCGAGGTGGTCCCTGTGTTGGGTGAGAGAGGGCGAGGTGGTCCCTGTGTTGGGTGAGAGAGGGCGAGGTGGTCCCTGTGTTGGGTGAGAGAGGGCGAGGTGGTCCCTGTGTTGGGTGAGAGAGGGCGAGGTGGTCCCTGTGTTGGGTGAGAGAGGGCGAGGTGGTCCCTGTGTTGGGTGAGAGAGGGCGAGGTGGTCCCTGTGTTGGGTGAGAGAGGGCGAGGTGGTCCCTGTGTTGGGTGAGAGAGGGCGAGGTGGTCCCTGTGTTGGGTGAGAGAGGGCGAGGTGGTCCCTGTGTTGGGTGAGAGAGGGCGAGGTGGTCCCTGTGTTGGGTGAGAGAGGGCGAGGTGGTCCCTGTGTTGGGTGAGAGAGGGCGAGGTGGTCCCTGTGTTGGGTGAGAGAGGGCGAGGTGGTCCCTGTGTTGGGTGAGAGAGGGCGAGGTGGTCCCTGTGTTGGGTGAGAGAGGGCGAGGTGGTCCCTGTGTTGGGTGAGAGAGGGCGAGGTGGTCCCTGTGTTGGGTGAGAGAGGGCGAGGTGGTCCCTGTGTTGGGTGAGAGAGGGCGAGGTGGTCCCTGTGTTGGGTGTGAGAGGGCGAGGTGGTCCCTGTGTTGGGTGAGAGAGGGCGAGGTGGTCCCTGTGTTGGGTGAGAGAGGGCGAGGTGGTCCCTGTGTTGGGTGAGAGAGGGCGAGGTGGTCCCTGTGTTGTGGGGCGAGGTGGTCCCTGTGTTGGATGAGGTGGCCCCTGTGTTGGATGAGGTGGCCCCTGTGTTGGGTGAGAGGGCGAGGTGGTGCCTGTGTTGGGTGAGAGAGGGCGAGGTGGTCCCTGTGTTGGGTGAGAGAGGGCGAGGTGGTCCCTGTGTTGGGTGAGAGAGGGGGCGAGGTGGTCCCTGTGTTGGGTGAGAGAGGGCGAGGTGGTCCCTGTGTTGGGTGAGAGAGGGCGAGGTGGTCCCTGTGTTGGGTGAGAGAGGGCGAGGTGGTCCCTGTGTTGGGTGAGAGAGGGCGAGGTGGTCCCTGTGTTGGGTGAGAGAGGGCGAGGTGGTCCCTGTGTTGGGTGAGAGAGGGCGAGGTGGTCCCTGTGTTGGGTGAGAGAGGGCGAGGTGGTCCCTGTGTTGGGTGAGAGAGGGCGAGGTGGTCCCTGTGTTGGGTGAGAGAGGGCGAGGTGGTCCCTGTGTTGGGTGAGAGAGGGCGAGGTGGTCCTTGTGTCGGGGGGTTGGTGGGTCTTGAATTATCCCCTTTTTCTAGGACTTATTCCAGCTTTAACCTTCTCTGCTCTCAGGTCCTGCATATGGTGAGGAACGCCAAGCTGGTGGGCCAGTCCATCATTGCCTACCTGCAGAAGAAAGGTTACCCGGAGGTGGCGCTGCACTTTGTGAAGGACGAGAAGACGAGGTTCAGCTTGGCTTTGGAGTGCGGTAACATTGAGGTGACGCTCCAGATCTCCTCTGTCTTCTCTCCTGATTTCCCCTTCTATCCCACCAGTATTGGTGCCCTCCTATTGCCCTGCCCTCTGTGCCTCGGGTGCAGCTCGCCTGTGTACATTTAGAGAGCCACGAGGTTTATGAATGCCCACACACCCAGGACTGCAGGAAGATGTATAGGGGGAAGGTCCCGGCGGGGTTCTACTTAAATATTTCCTTTTCCTCCAATCACTGGGATTCGTCTTCTGCAAAGTCTCCTGAACTTCTTCAGACTCGGTCCCGTCGGCCGCTAATCGACCCCTTCTTGGTCCTCCGCAGATCGCCCTTGAAGCTGCTAAGGCCTTGGATGATAAATACTGCTGGGAGAAGCTGGGGGAAGTGGCTTTACTGCAGGGCAACCATCAGATCGTGGAGATGTGCTACCAGCGCACCAAGAATTTCGACAAACTCTCCTTCCTCTACCTGATCACCGGGAACCTGGAGAAGCTGCGCAAGATGATGAAGATTGGTGAGCAGTGCCGCGGGGGTCACGTAACGAAATGGGCAAAGCCTTCTATTGGAAATGTTTATATGTGGGCGGTCGTGACGCGCTGGCCCAAGCCCGATGCTGAGGTGTAACGGCGTCATTGCTTTACGGTTACCGGTGTTTTATTTTCCTTTCCTTCCCCCTATAGCGGAGATCCGTAAAGATTTCAGCGGTCAGTACCAGAACGCTTTGTACCTGGGGGACGTGGAAGAGCGAGTGAAGATCCTGAAGAACTGCGGACAGAGTAAGTGCCCCGGTCTCATGATTGCCGCCTCTTCTTCCCCTCCCCCCGCCTCCGTTCATGTACTACTCTCCTCACTCTCCCAGAGTCTCTGGCCTATCTTACCGCCGCCACACATGGGATCACCGAGGAGGAAGAAAATCTACGGGAAACGTTTGACCTGGAAAAAGAAATTGTGAGTTGATGGGTTTTGGGACCTGGAGTGATGCACGGGGGGGGGGACCGCTTTGGGCGTAAGGTCCAGCCACGCCTCCTAGACCCTTCCCTGCAAATCTGCCTTAAAGGGGCTTGCCATAATCATTATTTATTTATCTCCTAACCAGTGGATAGGTGATCAATATCTGATAGGTGGGGGTCCGACCGCTGGGACCCCCACCGATCACAAGAATGGGTTTACTTTGCCGTTCCTGGGAGCCCATTAGGAAAGGAGCGGTAGTGCGCCTGCTCGACCACCTCTCCGTTTCTATAGGGCTGCGGCCGAGCGTGCGCATCACCGCTTCGTTCCTATGGGGCTCCCAGGAACGGCAAGGTAAGCCCGTTCTCGTGATCGTCCCAGCAGGCGTACCCCCACCGATCAGATATTTACGTCCCCCCCCCCACCGATCAGATATTTACGTCCCCCCCCCCACCGATCAGATATTTACGCCCCCCCCCCCCACCGATCAGATATTTACGTCGTCCCCCCACCGATCAGATATTTACGTCGTCCCCCCACCGATCAGATATTTACGTGTCCCCCCCCACCGATCAGATATTTACGTCGTCCCCCCACCGATCAGATATTTACATCGTCCCCCCACCGATCACATATTTACGTGTCCCCCCCCACCGATCACATATTTACGTGTCCCCCCCCACCGATCAGATATTTACGTCGTCCCCCCACCGATCACATATTTACGTCGTCCCCCCTCCGATCACATATTTACGTCCCCCCCCACCGATCAGATATTTACGTCGTCCCCCCACCGATCAGATATTTACGTCGTCCCCCCACCGATCAGATATTTACGTCGTCCCCCCACCGATCAGATATTTACGTCGTCCCCCCACCGATCAGATATTTACGTCGTCCCCCCACCGATCAGATATTTACGTCGTCCCCCCACCGATCAGATATTTACGTGTCCCCCCCACCGATCACATATTTACGTCGTCCCCCCACCGATCAGATATTTACGTCCCCCCCCCCCACGATCAGATATTTACGTCCCCCCCCCACCGATCAGATATTTACGTCCCCCCCTCACCGATCAGATATTTACGTCCCCCCCCCCACCGATCAGATATTTACGTCCCCCCCCCACCGATCAGATATTTACGTCCCCCCCCCACCGATCAGATATTTACGTCCCCCCCCCACCGATCAGATATTTACGTCGTCCCCCCACCGATCAGATATTTACGTCGTCCCCCCACCGATCAGATATTTACGTCGTCCCCCCCCACCGATCACATATTTACGTCCCCCCCCCACCGATCAGATATTTACGTCCCCCCCCCACCGATCACATATTTACGTCGTCCCCCCACCGATCAGATATTTACGTCGTCCCCCCACCGATCAGATATTTACGTCCCCCCCCCCCCACCGATCACATATTTACGTCGTCCCCCCCCACCGATCAGATATTTACGTCGTCCCCCCACCGATCAGATATTTACGTCGTCCCCCCACCGATCACATATTTACGTCGTCCCCCCACCGATCACATATTTACGTCGTCCCCCCACCGATCACATATTTACGTCGTCCCCCCACCGATCACATATTTACGTCGTCCCCCCACCGATCACATATTTACGTCGTCCCCCCACCGATCACATATTTACGTCGTCCCCCCACCGATCACATATTTACGTCGTCCCCCCACCGATCACATATTTACGTCGTCCCCCCACCGATCACATATTTACGTCGTCCCCCCACCGATCACATATTTACGTCGTCCCCCCACTGATCACATATTTACGTCGTCCCCCCACCGATCACATATTTACGTCGTCCCCCCACCGATCACATATTTACGTCGTCCCCCCACCGATCACATATTCGGAGTCAGACTGGTTGCTAGGGATGTGCCACATGACAACCCTATTGAAAAGACTGGCAGACAGGACTCTGCTTGGCACCGTGATGACCAATGAACAAGAGGGCAGAGCGGCTGGGCCGTCACACTATTAAAGGGGTGTTCGTAAGGTGAACATTTGTGGGATAGACCCGCACCGATCTCAAACGGGGGAGTGACTCCCATTGAAGTGAACGGAGAGCGCCGCCACCTCGCCATTCATTCTCTGCCTGGATGCAGCGGTTGCCATGGCGCTGCCCGCCTCGGAGCCGGCTATGTGGACGTGCTATGAATGATATATTTGGGAGGACCCCTTTAACTCGGCTTTCTGTACATTTAGTTGGAGGACGGCCGCAGGAAGGTCACAAATTTGCTCTCGTTTTTCTAGATTCCTGAGGTGGATCCAGATGCTAAATTGCTTTTGCCCCCTCCCCCGGTGATGCCGCTGGACACCAACTGGCCGCTGCTCACCATGTCCAAGGGCTTCTTCGAGGGAAGCATCTCCGGTAAAGGTGGGTGGTCTCGCAATGCAGGATTCGTACAGTGGACGGTCTATGGGATGTCGGTCCCGCCGGCAATTCAAGTCAACCAGTCCCTATGACCGACCCCTAAAAACAAGCGTTCTGCTAGTGGCTGCGATTACGCCCTTTAACCCCTTCCTGCCGCAACCATTTTTCGGATTTCCATTTTTGTTCTTTTTTTCTCCCCACCTTCCAAAAGCCGTAGCTTTTTTGTTATTTTTCCATCAAAATTGCCATAATTTGCGTTTTGTCGCCACGTTCTGAGAGCCAGAACTTTTATTTTATTCTTCCGTCGCTTAGCGGTACGAGGACGTATTTATTGCGACCCTTTCTATTTTTTTATTTTTTTTTAACGTCCTTTTTTTATTTATTAGAAATACGCTTTTTTTTTTTATTTTTTTTTTGTTAACTTGTCCCCTAGGGGACTTGAACCAGCCATCGTTTGCTCGCTATACAGTATATCGTGATACTGACAGTCTCCTGTGAAGCCCCCAGGGCTTCATAGGAGTACAAAGATGGCGGACCTGGGGACCTTTATCAGGCTCCAAGCCTGCCATGCCATCCAACGGCGCCCCCCAATCTTGTCGCGGGGGTGCGTTGGTTCGTCACAGGGGGCCGCCCACCTTTTTCTAGAAATTTAACTGCCACGGTCGCCATTGACTGCAGCATTTAACAGGTTAAACGAGTGGGATGGCGCCGGTTACCCAGAAGTGTCGGCTGTAACACACAACCGACCTACCCGTGATCCAGCCCCATATCCCCCCCCCCCCCCCGCCGTATATCAGGAAGGGGTTAAACCGTGATCTGTGAAGTTATGTGGAATATCACGTGATCTGTCAGCCGCTGTGAATCGGATCATGGGGTCTAGTGTTTACCACATGACCGTTTCCGGAGCTGCTGATTGGCCGGGGGGGGATCAGTTGATAAAACGGGACTTCACAAGAACCTTAAAGAGGCTCTGTCACCAGATTTTGCAGCCCCTATCTGCTATCGCAGCAGATCGGCGCTGCAATGTAGATTACAGTAACGTTTTTATTTTAAAAAAACGAGCATTTTTGGCCAAGTTATGACCATTTTTGTAGTTATGCAAATGAGGCTTGCAAAAGTCCAAGTGGGCGTGTTTAAAAGTAAAAGTACAAGTGGGCGTGTATTATGTGCGTACATCGGGGCGTGTTTACTACTTTTCCTAGCTGGGCGTTCTGATGAGAAGTAACATCCTCTTCTCTTCAGAACGCCCAGCTTGTGACAGTGCAGATCTGTGACGTCACTCACAGGTCCTGCATCGTGACGGCCACATCGGCACCAGAGGCTACAGTTGATTCTGCAGCAGCATCAGCGTTTGCAGGTAAGTCGATCTGGATGTTACTTCTCTTCAGAACGCCCAGCTAGTAAAAGTAGTAAACACGCCCCGATGTACGCACATAATACACGCCCACTTGTACTTTTACTTTTAAACACGCCCACTTGGACTTTTGCAAGCCTCATTTGCATAACTACAAAAATGGTCATAACTTGGCCAAAAATGCTCGTTTTTTTAAAATAAAAACGTTACTGTAATCTACATTGCAGCGCCGATCTGCTGCGATAGCAGATAGGGGCTGCAAAATCTGGTGACAGAGCCTCTTTAAGGAGCTTTATTTTATTTCTTTTTTCCCTCCCGTTCGTCCTCTGATGTCCTGAGACAATAATACATGGGGATGTGGGTCGTTTCTGCCGTTTTACAATCTCTTTGATCTCCTAACAGCTAAAGGAGCAATGGCGGCCGACATCGATGTGGAGACGGTGGGAGGAGAAGGCTGGGGAGAAGATGCAGAGCTTGCCCTGGATGAAGGTGAGAAAGACCCCCCCCATATGATTAAAAGTTATGTAGGGTATATGCACATCAAGGGGGGAGGGGTCCGCTGCTGGGACTCTGTAAGAGCCGCTCCCTTTCAGGCGGACTCTTGCCGTTTCATGCATGGACATTTATGGCTGCCTGAGACGCCCCCTCTAACGCTCTGCCCCCTCTAACGCTCTGCCCCCTCTAACGCTCTGCCCCCTCTAACGCTCTGCCCCCTCTAACGCTCTGCCCCCTCTAACGCTCTGCCCCCTCTAACGCTCTGCCCCCTCTAACGCTCTGCCCCCTCTAACGCTCTGCCCCCTCTAACGCTCTGCCCCCTCTAACGCTCTGCCCCCTCTAACGCTCTGCCCCCTCTAACGCTCTGCCCCCTCTAACGCTCTGCCCCCTCTAACGCTCTGCCCCCTCTAACGCTCTGCCCCCTCTAACGCTCTGCCCCCTCTAACGCTCTGCCCCCTCTAACGCTCTGCCCCCTCTAACGCTCTGCCCCCTCTAACGCTCTGCCCCCTCTAACGCTCTGCCCCCTCTAACGCTCTGCCCCCTCTAACGCTCTGCCCCCTCTAACGCTCTGCCCCCTCTAACGCTCTGCCCCCTCTAACGCTCTGCCCCCTCTAACGCTCTGCCCCCTCTAACGCTCTGCCCCCTCCTTTCAGATGGCTTTGTGGATGCCGGTGAAACATTCGGAGACGAGGCCCCTGGAAAGGGCCAGGAAGAAGGCGGTGGGTGGGATGTGGAAGAAGACCTGGAGCTGCCCCCTGAGCTGGTGAGTAGTCCTGGTTCCTGGACGGTGATCAGAGGTTTCATCTTTATTTATTTTGGGCGTCTCCCTATTTGGGCTTTGTGTTCTCAGGACGTCCCCGCCGGTTCCTCTGGCTCCGGAGAAGACGGGTTCTTTGTACCACCCACCAAGGGCAATAGTCCTGCTCAGGTAAGACGTTCCCCTCCCTGTGGGGTCTTCTCTACGTAACGTCCTATACACAACCGTACGTTGGCCGCTTTCCACCAGCGATGTGATCTCTGATGACCGCTTTGGTACATGTTAGAAAAACATGGCGGCTTTTTTTTCTCCAGCGCCACCTCGATCTGCAGGTTGTGTGTGGTATTACAGCTCAGCTCAGTCCCATTTACTTCAATGGCGTCCAGCTGCAGTACCAAACACAACCCATGGACAGGTGTGGCGCTGTTTGTGAGAGAATATTAGCCGTGTGTGTTTAACCCTTTTTTCACCTTCCGTATGCTTGGGCATCGAATCCGGACCGCAAAAACTCAGGACGAGTCGTTTTACAGTCCGGATTTGCGGCTTCGCGAAACTGGCAACGGAACCGGGCTTTTGCGGCCCGCAAAACCACTGCGGACGTGTGCCTGCGGCCTTCAGCTTATTGGTTCGGGTGCCAGCGATGGTCCGGTGACCCCTCTCTCCTTTTTCTCCTGCAGACTTGGTGCAACAACTCTCAGCTGCCGGTGGATCACATTCTGGCGGGATCTTTTGAGACCGCGATGCGGGTAAGTTCAGGATTAGCCGGGTATTGCCCTCTGGGTGCGGGCGCATCTCACATGGGTGCAGCGCCAGTTGAATGGCGGTCACATATGCCAAACCAAATGTGTCTCCAATCCTCCTCTCTCCTCAGCTTCTCCATGACCAGGTGGGGGTGGTGAACTTTGCAGCTTACAAGCTTCATTTCCTGCACACCTTCTCCAGGGGGCGCAGCACTTACCTGGCGCTGCCAGGGCTGCCGGCGATGTACGGTTATCCCCAACGGAACTGGTAAGGATTCGTTATTTGATTTATTTTGGGTTGGAGCGCAGTTTTTTTTTTTCTGATGCAATTCTCCTGTGTTTCTATAGAATTACCTACGATTCCACCACTAGAGGGCGCTCACTAGTACGGAACTGTATAGCGCCCATTGAACGCCCTCAGGCGCTTAACCCTTTCCCGTCGCTGATCTGTCGGGAAAGGGTCTTTAAATATGGCGCCCGCTCAGAAGCGGAGCGGGCGCCATGGCCGCCGGGTCCCTGCTGTGTTACACAGCAGGGACCCAGCGGCTTGCGATCAGAAACATTTCTGATTACAAGCCTTTAACCCCTCAAATGCCGGTGTCAGATGTAAATACCGGCATCTGAGGGGTTTTTACTGCCCCTTTCACTTCGGCGCCGGTCACCGGCGAGACCACGGGCAGCCGGCGTATTCCTGTAGCAGCTGGGAGAAGATTGCTGCCGGTGGCAGGTCTCAATAGCAATTCACTGGTTTAGCCATAGACTGCAATACTGCGATCTAATGATCGCAGGTTCAAGCCCCCTAGAGGCGGCTATAGAAATGCAAAAAAAAAGTTTTGGAAAAATTATATATAAAAATTCAAATCACCCCCCTTTTCCCAGATCACATATAAAAATAAACAAACGCATTAGGTTTCCCCGCGTCCGAAAATGCCCGAAATATAAAAATATTTATTCAATACGGTGAAGCGCAAATTGTTTCTTTCAAACTTTTTTTTAAAGGTAGGAAAACGATATATATTTGGTATCACCGCGATCGTCCTGACCCGCGGAATAAAGATAACGTCTCATTTTCACCGTACAGTGAACACCGTAAAAAAGAAACCCATAAGAAAATGGCGGAACCGCTGTTTTTTTTTTCCAATTCCAGCTTCCCAGTAAATCGCACGTGATATTAAATAGTCCCATTAGAGAGTACAACCCGTCCCGTAATAATGGCGCCCTCGTGTGGCCGCGTCAACGAAAAAAGTTATGCCCTTAAAAACGGAAATGAGTCCGGTCCTGAAAGGGTTAATGCAGGACTCCCCTGCCGCAAGAAGCCGTCCATCGATCTGACTAGCAGTCCCTCGGTTAGGGGACCCCCTCTACTTCTGGGGTCTTTTAATTCTGATTTCATTTGGTCCCACCGTTCACATCGTCTTCTCTCTATGGAGTGAACAGCAGCCTGACACCTGGGGCGCCGCTTATCTCCGGACAGAACACATTAGGATTTGCTGAAACGACCCTGCACGGGTGGCGCTGTCGTTCTTGGTTTACCCGGTTTTTTTTTGGGCTGATCACTTAGTCTGCGGTTTTCTCACCGTGGCTTGCAGGAAGGACACCGGAGTGAAGAGCGGACTCCCGGCCGTCGGCATGAAGCTCAGCGACCTGATCCAGCGGCTGCAGCTCTGCTACCAGTTGACCACAGTCGGCAAGTTTGAAGAAGCGGTGGAGAAATTCCGCCTGATCCTCCTGTGCGTTCCTCTTCTGGTCGTGGACAACAAGCAGGAGATCGCGGAGGTGCGGGGTCCTTCATTCCGCCGTCGTATTTGGGGGGGGGGGTGTTTATAAATGACGTGAGCCTGAATGAATGTTGTATGTTCCGCCATCGCAGGCCCAGCAGCTGATCACGATCTGCAGGGAGTATATAGTGGGATTGGCCATGGAAATAGAGCGGAAGAAGCTTCCTAAGGACACGCTGGATCAGCAGAAGCGCATCTGTGAGGTGAGGCGGAACAGAACGTGTACCCGTCCATTATAACCTATTACAGTGTGTGTGGGGGAGGGGGACGTAGAGATGGGCAAGGTTTGGTATCCGTATAGACTCTGGGTCTCTCCTTAACAGCAGGGTTGTCTACATCCTCGAAGCATTAGCCCTATTAGAGGGGGTATGGATGTAAAATAGGGGGTTCCATACTTGCCCATTACCTATGGCGGATCGATTCTACAAAGAGCAGCGCCCGTTGGCTCACCCGCGCGCACGGACCTCCCGTTAATTTCAGTCGGCAGCCGATAATGGTGGCAATCTTACAAATCGTCTTATTATTGAGGACAGAGTCTAGCATATAAATATTTGTACTGAGCATGAGGTACCACCAGGGGGCAGTGTTATATATTTTTTTTTATCCTTTTTGAGCTTTGTACCGTTTTTTTTTTTCCGCAGATGGCGGCTTACTTCACCCACTCCAGCCTGCAGCCGGTCCACATGATCTTGGTCCTGAGAACAGCGGTGAACCTCTTCTTCAAGCTGAAGAACTTCAAGACGGCGGCAACGTTCGCCAGGCGACTACTGGAATTAGGACCCAAACCTGAAGTGGGGCAGCAGGTCAGTCACCGCGCTGGAATATTATTTCTAGAACAGATAAGAGGCATCGAGCTTTCCGGAGACTTCTTAGAAGGTTTCCTCTCCATCTTCACGCGAATACCACTGCCATGAAGGGGGCACTTGTCTGCAGCAATGTGTTTAGGTCGGTGGCACGTGTCACATCCACATGAATGTCAGGTCCCAAGTTATCCCTGCAGAACAAGAACATTGTCTAGATCATCACACTGCCCCCGCCAGCTTGTCTTCTTCCCATAATGCATCCTGGTGCCATCTCTTCCCCAGGTAAGCGACGCACCCGCACCCGGCCGTACACCCCGCGGGGCCGCGAACACCCCGCCACATAGACCTCACAATCTGGTCCTTGTCACAGTCCCTCAGATCCTGACACTTCTCCATTTTTCCGGCTTCCAACGTAAACTTCAAGAACTGACTGATCACTCGCTGCCTAATATACCCCCCCCCCCCCCCCTTGTCAGGCGCCATTGTAACCAGATCATCAATGTCACTTCACCTGTTGCTGGTTTTAATGTTCTGGATGAGCGGTGGATGTACACGATCAAACGGGAGGAGGGCTGATCAAACCGGAGTACCACCCTGAAAGAAAACCCATACAAATTACCCTTACACACCCCGAACTCCTTCATAAACCCAATCCGGCTATGCTGGGGATCTCGGGGTGCCCTATTTCGATGGCTGATTTTGACCTTTTCTCTCTCTACTGATTTACGACACAGACCTGTAGCCTTATTTTGTGTTTGTTTTTTTTTATTACAAAAATTTTGGTAAAATTTGGTGAAAGATAAAAAAGCATCAACTAATATCTCCTCTTCAGACCCGCAAGATACTGGCTGCATGTGAGAAAAACCTCACCGACACCTATCAGCTCAACTATGACATGCACAACCCCTTCGACATCTGTGCCGCGTCTTACCGGCCAATATACAGGGGGAAACCGGTGGAAAAATGTCCTCTCAGTGGCGCTTGCTACAGCCCGGAGTATAAAGGACAGATCTGCAGGGTCACCACGGTATGTATAGGGGGTCTTCTATCTTGGGAGGATCACTAAAATCAAATGCCAGCCATTTCTATTCTCGTTGACTTTATCTGGATTCTTCTCCTTTAAGACTTAACCCCTTAATAGCGAAGGTATTTTAAAAATTAATGACCGAGCTATTTTTTGGTGGGGTAATAGGGAGAGAACGTTTCACCTGCCCATGTGCAGCTGAGTGGCAGCATGTAATGGGGAGGGCTGCACAAACCCTGGGGCGCTTTACATTTTTTTTTCTACCCTCCCCCGTTATTTAGATATCGGTGCCGTTATATTTGGCGCCCGATATTTAAATAACCCCCTGAACTGTAAATGGCAAGGGGGCGTGTAACATCGCTGTGACACTGTCCAATCAGCTACGGACAGTGTCACAGCAGGAGCTGGGGAGAGGAGAGCGTGCGCGCGCGCAGCCCGGAGCTGTGTGAGCATGCGTGCTCTCGCTCTTTTTAGCTCTCGGCAGACAAGTTGAACAAGACTGGGTGATCTCTCACGAGAGATCACACCGTCTTGTCTGCAGAGAGCTGAAGAGTGAGTGAGTGAGCGCGCGCACCTGCATGCGTGCATGGCTCGGATGCCGCTGCCGAATATACTCCCGCTACCATGAAACAGAAGAATTTACTTCTCCTCCTCTTCTGTTCCGTGTTGGCGGCGGAGCTGCGCTTACGCACGCGCGCACACGCTCACACGCTCACACGCTCTCCTCTCTCCAGCTCTTGCTGTGACACTGTCCGTAGCTGTCTATATTATACTGTATAATACACTGCAATACTTCTGTATTGCAGTGTATTATTGCCTGTCCGTGTAAAACGGACAGGCATATGCTAGGCCATGCCTTTTAGTCCCCCGGCTGCCATTAAAAGCCACCAGCACCCTGCGATTGTATCACGGCTTACAGCTGGTGTGAGAATGGGAGCCCCCTCCGCCTAAAGCCACTCAGATGCTCGCTATTAAGCGCCGCATCTGAAGGGTTAAACATGATCGGAGACCCCTGATAGGGGTCTCCGATTGAAGCCCGAGGCTGTCAGCAACACCCCGGGCTCCAGGATCACCCCGCCCGATGCGGGAAAACTTCTTCTGAAGCGCCGACGTGAAAAGGCTATACTGCGGCCGTTAAGGGGTTAAAACCTTAATTCTTTCACTTTCATTATCTTCATAGGTGACGGAGATTGGAAAAGATGTGATCGGCTTGAGGATCAGCCCTCTACAGTTCCGTTAGGACCTCACGTTCATTAAATTAGCCTTTATTTTTTTTTCTCTTTGTCCACCCCGATTATATGTAGCCTGTGCCGCTAACACCTCCTCTGTCCCCTACGCTTGTAAGTCGACACGGTGGCCGCCCTATACTAACTTTGTATTTCAGTAAATCATCGTCCTTTCCATATGTGAAATAAAAATTACCAATCGGAAACTACTTTTTTTTTTTTTCTGTTTTTGGCTGAATTCGACCATCGTTAGACAATGTATAAGTAAAGTCAATGCACAGCACAACTTCTGGGGTCCCACAACAAAAGCTAAATCTTGGAGACACGCAGTTTTCTTCTTTTTTTTTCACTAGTATTTCATAGTTCTGTGTCAAGACTGCAGCTCTCTCTTCCCCTCTCTCAGCAGGAACTCCCAGCAAACTATTTACACCAAGCCAAATAGCTGTATGTTACTGAATGCTTCACGAACAATGAGAAACCTTTCTCCGCGAGGGTTTGTCATTGAGTTGGAAGCTAAAAATGCTGTCAATATCGATGTCACATGACAGAACACATGGTTAAAGACGCATCTTCTATTCTTCGTGTATGTATAGGGCTGTACCTTGGACCAATAGCGGCCTCCTTGACTTGTACGTGACCAAATGTTCATGTAGGGAATAAAGTTTGATGAAATATATTGTGGTGGGGTTTGTATTGTTTTTGAGTTATTTTACTAGGGGATCTAAACTTCCGGACAGAATTGACCTACAAGGTTTGGCGGGTTTAGGGATTACCGCTGCGGACTGTAGAGTTTTACCCAGAGTCCATTGTGATATGGGAGGGCGGGGCTAAGCCATCCCGACTTTCCATATGTGATGACGAGTCGCTAGTCTGGAATCGTAACGCAGCCGCATTCCAGTACGTAGAGCTGGGCTACAATTTCAACTCGGCCTTAGGTCGGGGCCGCTTCTGTTTTGAGTAAAAGCCTAAGCCGTTGCTGCGCTTTACTTAGGCATGGGTGGGGCTACAATGGACGGCTCCTCCCACTAATCGGACATTATAGCTGCATCTAATCAATAAGGCTGTGAATGGTGGGAAACCCGTAAAAAGTACTGGATAAACAGCTTTCCCCCGTATAACGCGGCGTTCCCCTTTAACTTTTAAGGCAGTGCTTGACCCACTAGATTATGGGAAATGCTGGACTATTGGAAGTTTGGATACTTGCTAAAGCCCGCACTATAGCACTGCAGCGGTTGGCAAACTACAACTCCCAGCATGCCCTGAGGGCTGCATGCTGGGAGCTCTGCGACATCTAGAGAGCCAAAGGCTGAGGGCCACTAGTCTACACGTCACCGCTGATCCTCCAGTGCCACATAGCCGAAGGTAATTTCCTACTAATCTAGCGTGGGATTAATTGTTGGTACATGCCGGATTAGTGGGATTTCTGGATTTGGAAAAAATAAAGTCCTTGACTCTTCTTTTAATAACCGCTGTGTTTTCGGCTGATAACAGACGGCAGTAATACGACCGCAATGCCTGGACCTCCGATCCGAGTAATGAACCCAACCTGGGTCACCATACAACCCTTTATTTACCTTTTCGCAGTCTCCACCCCCTGCGCTAGCCATGTTGGAAGCCTTTATAGTGGTCACCCAGCTTTCCCATAACCAGATAGGAGCCAGACTAGAATTGTTGCACAAAGGGATGAGAAAGGTGAGGGATCAGCGGCGCTCCTCCGAGGCTACACGTGAAGTGGTGCCACCCACTGCAGTCCTTCGGTGGTAGAAAAACGCAATAGTATCGGTGCTGAATGACATCCTGCCATCACGACCACCCTTAAAAAATTGGAAAAATTCTCCACACACTCGGATTTCCATGCCTCGAATAGGACCCCAACTCACAGACTACTCAAAATAGAGTGGAAATCAAATCAATAGGCCAGACCTACGTTTAGACCCAACACGCACCCACCGACAGCCCTACAAAAGAAAAGACAAACTGCCCCCCATGGTAGGGCACCTCCTGCTGCCTTCCAATCTGATAAGACCCCCAGATCAGAATAGCAAATATCCTCCCAGACGGCCTATGGGAAGAACCTTTCTCCATAGTCATTACCCAACTGTGACCCCCTGTAGAGACCCCATCATACAAACCTTCACCCTGTATATCCACCAATGTCCCAAACCATCATCTAGGGACCAGCACCGCTATATTCCCCATTGTACACAACCCCGTGAGCAGTTCCACCCAGCTAGGGAATTCATCCCCCTTATCCATTGAGCCGATGGACGTCAGACCACCGGACGTTTCAGATCCCTCACCCGACCTCTCTACAAGGGATTGTGTTGCGGGGGGGGGGGGGGGGGGCGCTATGAGCTGTTAGAGGGGGTCGCCCCCCTCTAACGATTTAAATGCTGCGGTCGCTGTTGATCCCGCTCGATTAACTCGTTAAATGCCACGGTCAACAGCAACCCCCTCTAACAGCTCATAGCGCCGCGCCGCCCCCCCCCCCCCCCCCCTGCAACACAATCCCTTGGTGGTGATGGTTGCTATGGCTGCCTGGGGGCATAATGAAGTCCCCCAGGTCCGCCATCTTTGTGCACCTATTAAGCGCTGCCTCCGGCCTGTCAGAGTCACGATATACTGCAGTACATTAGTATTGCAGTATATCGTGCAGGCGATCTAACGATCGCTGGTTGAAGTCCCCTAGGGGGACTAATAAAAAAAAAAGTAAAAAGGAGTTAAATAAAGTTGGTTTTTTTTTGTGTGTAAAAAAAAAATTTAAAGTTCAAAAAACCCCCCTTTTCCCATTTCCCCCTAGAGCATAGTAAAAAAAATAAATAAACATAATTGGTATCGCCGCGTCCGTAAAAGTCTGAACTATTACAATATATTATTATTTAACCCGCACGGTGAACGCCGTAAAAAAAAAAAAATTATAAACGCCAGAATGTCTATTTTTGGTCACCTGATCTCCCACAAAAAATGAAATAAAGAGTGATCAAACCGTCGCATTTACACCAAAATGGTATCATTAAAAACGACAGCTTCTCCCGCAAAAATAAGCCCTCGTACCGCTTAATCGACGGGAAAATAAAAAACGTATGGCTCTCGACACAAAATAAATTTTCTCTTTTACACTTCGGTTTTTACTTGTAAAAGTAGTAAAATATAGAAAAAACGACACATATTTGGTATCGCCGTAATCGTATTGACCCACAGAATCAAGAGAACATGTTGTTTTAATTGCACAGCGAATTCCGTAAAAACGGCGCGCAGAAAACTATGGAGGAATCGCTGTTTTTTCCATTTTCTACCCCACATAGTACATTATATGGCAAAATAAATTGCGCTACATAGAACTACAACTCGTCCCGCAAAAATCAAGCCCTCATAGTACTATATCGACGGAAAAATAAAAAAGTTATGGCTTTTGGAAGGTGGGGAGGAAAAAAAAACAAAATTAAAATCTGGGAAGGGGTTAAAGAAGCCCAACTCCCATTTTTTTTTTTATCACTTCCCAAAAATACATAAGAATGCACAAAATCCGCCAGGACGCCCCATCATATCAGGAATCAACTCCCTCACACTACATAGATCTTCACTTATGTACTCTATCTACCTTCATACCTCAAGGATTCCACCCGGCTTCTCACAGAATTAGATCCACTCGACATACCCTGCAATTGTAAAATGACTCATCCTGGATGTCCCATCATCAGTTCATTACTGAACCCATCAATTTCATTTTAACACACAATTTTTTTTTCTCTTTCAACTAGAAAATATATAAACAGATACGGGGTACTGCAATGGGGTCTACTTGAGTCCCTATACATTCATTCTAAAAAGATCCAACAACAGAATATATATTTTTTTTATAGAAGATTTATAGATGATCTTTTCATCCTATGGGATGGGACAGAAAAAGAAGCTGCAGATTTTGTACGATCACTTCATACCAATGATTGGGGGTCTCGTTTTCCCCATGAACTTCCCACACAATAAAATTGACTTTTTGGACCTAACCATTAATATCAACCAGCATCACCACCTTGACACATTTTAAAGATGTGGACACCAATAGTTACATTGAATTTTCTAGTGCCCATTTTGAACCGCGGCCCAAGTAGATCCGCCATAAGAAGCATTCTTTTATTTATAAATACATGTGTTTTTACCTTTATACCCATGTGTAATCCGAAATAAATATTGACCGAATGAAACTTTGGTAGACAATCCGACCCAGTATAACTCTAGAATTGTATCCAAAGAGTTGGAAATATTCCTATGACCAATTGTATCTTAATGTGGGTGACATGTATTGTTTTATATAAACTTGGTGTTAATTCTAAGCCATATGGAGGGTCTCATCCCCGCAACGGCTCTTTGTGATTTTAAACGTGAGAAATGTGCACCGGTTCTTTCCCGTTTTTTTTACTGCATATATTAGCACCCTACACGCACAAACATTGTAACTGACCTGACGAAGGGACCAGTCCGGTCCAGAAACGCGTCGCCGTTCAAATAAAAGATCACATTGATCATTTACCTGTGAACTCGTTCCTCGTCCTCCCGAGCCTGGCGCCGTTACCCGATGCTACACGCCTTTTTTCCTGTTGATTTATTCTCCGGAATAGAATTGTGACCTGAAGAGACCCACTCTAAGACCAATGTGTAATGGGATATTAATATAATGGGGATATGCACTTTTAAAGGGGAACTCCGCATTTATTTATTTTTTGGTGTCCAGGAGTTCAATGTTTATCATGGCTGCCACATAAACCCAAAGATAATCCGGTGAGATGAAGTATTTTCCCTAGTGTTACCCTTTACAGTATTAGGTAGAGCCCTGCTCTCCCAAGAATTCAGCCTTTCTGTGTGAAGTTGTCACAGCCCCGCCCCCTTACTGGCACCACTGAATTTCAGCATTCCTGGAGGAGCAGACTCCACCGACGCCGTCTCCTGGCATGTCTCTATATCTCAGGCTTAATTATTAAGTTTCACTTGCCGGGAAGGGGTTAAAGGTGTGTAACGTTCAAGAACTGAAAGAGAAAGTAATTCTTCAATTGGATATTGACGAACAAACTTCAACAAGAAGAGACGCAAGTGCAACCCAACTTTACTGTGAGTATATAGATGTGTGTGTGTGTGTGTGTGTGTGTGTGTGTGTGTGTGTGTGTGTGG